>NC_056527.1:89108765-89184978 GCF_019175285.1 Sceloporus undulatus | reverse complement strand
AAGGGACTACCTTTACCTTTACAGTAGTAAAGTACTATAAAAATAAATTAAAAGTAAAATACTGTGGCTAAAAAAAGGGGGGGGTATGTTCTTTTCCTAGTAGGAGGTAGCTGACCTGTCTTTTTAAACTATAAATAGGTATGAGACTGAACTGGCACTCAGACAAAATGTGGAAAGTGACACTGCAGGGCTGATGAGGCTCATTGATGATTTGACACTGGTGAAGTCTGATTTGGAGCATGAGGTTGAAGGGCTGAAGGAAGAACTGGCTTACCTCAAGAAAAACCATGAGGAGGTAAGAAACATCATGCTGAATCACAGAGTTATGAATCTGCTGTTAATGGGAGTACAGAAAAATGCAGGCTTAGTTTTGTCATATTTGTTACAAAGCCCTGCACTTTCTGCATCTGCAGCAGTACCTGTATAGGACTGACCACCCTTAAAAGGGAAAGCTGTCCTCTATAAAGTGGGATGCAGGACCAATCTACATACATCTGTTGTCAAACTCCTCCTCCAGAGTTATTATCTCCAATTCCAAGAATCCCTATTCATTGGTTTTGCTGCCTCCAGTCCAGGGATCTAAAGTCCAAATTATTCTGGATGACCAACATTTGAGAAATACTGACATTCCTCCCAAGACATTGTTTCAGATTGTTCTCTTTTTGGTTCCATTCTGAAAGGCCAAAGGTACTATGCCAATTAACTGATAGGTAGCCAGTCTTTAAAAGCATGGTGTTTAAAATGCAAGATTCTTGGAACTCTGTGTCAGTATCTGCAATGGTTGAACTGAAACAAGTAAGGAGCCCCTTCACTGGTATATGCAATCCCCAAACAATTCAACCTCTTTTGTATGACTTCTTGTTGCTGTTGTGTGCCTTCGAGTCATTTCCGTCTTATGGCGACCCTACGGCAAGCCTATTGCACAGTTTTCTAGGTAAGATATGTTCTCCTTTAATGCTGAGAGAATGTGTCTTGCCTAAGGTCACCCAATGGGTTTTCATGGCTGAGCAGGAATTTGAACCCCAGTCTCCAGAGTCACAGTACAACAATCAAACCAGTATACCACAATAAGATTTATAATTAACATGAAATAATCATTATTGCTAATGTTTGCAGGAAACAGAAAGATTGAGACAGCAGCTGGGAGGAACTGTCTCTGTAGAGCTGGATGCTGCTCCAGGCATCAATTTGGGCCAGATTATGGATAATATGCGCCAGCAATATGAAGCCATGGCTGAAAAGAGCCGTCAAGAGGCCAAGGAGCGGTTTGATAAACAGGTGACGCCTAATAATTTGACTAATATTCATATACAGTGCATGAAAACTACATTACAAACTTCCTTTTGGTTATTCCTGAAACACTTCTTTAAAAATAAGTTGTTAAATTGTTCCATTTCAGAAAAGTGTATTGGAGGCTAAGAGAGATGACTTTTAAAGTTTTCCCAAGTCTTGAAAGGTCTGTTGGTCCCATATAAACAAAAAACAAATAAAAAAAGAATGGATGGGACAATATCTTTAGCTGAACCAACCAGTGAAAAAGCAAGGCATAATGTTTTTAATGCCAGATCCATCTTCCTGCCATCCTGAATCACAGCCAAAATGCTGGGCCAAAATTAACCCAAGATAAAGTAATCCTAATTTCAAATACTTGAAGATTGAGGGGGATCAGGATTAAGCATTGCTTTCCAGTGGTCTAGGTTTTACTCAGCTAATTTTTGCCCATTTTGGCTATCTAAGATTGTAATCCACTAGAAAAATAAGATATAACAAACTTATGAAGGACTGTATGCTAAACTGAGATGGAGCTGACATTCCCATACTTATAGCATCAAGCATTTGATGCAGTTTGAAATCTGCCATGTTGGTTTCTGACCCCTGTACAAAGCACTATTTTTCTTACAAGTTACCTTGGAATTATTATTTTTTTAAAGTAGAAAAGCAAGTCTGTAAGGCCAAGTAAGATACAGTTTGATACAAGACACTGATAACATCAATAAAAGCAATATAATAAAATAACATAAATAAAGGGGGGGAAAGGAAAGAAAGGGAGGAAGAGAAAGAACAGAAAAGCAGAAAAAGAAAAGAAATGTCAGTTTAGTTTATTCTCTAAAACCAATTAAATTTGCATAATTTTGAATATGAGTTAAAACAACAACAACAAGTTTATTGATTAGTCAACTGACCATATAAATAAAAAACAAAATGCAAAATGCAAAAATATAAAATAGCAGTATATCAAAATACATACAAAGATAACACTTGATTACACCTAAAATTCATATAGAATTAGCTAGGAAGTTAAAACAGATTAAAAAAACTGAATGAAAGTGGATTGAACATGATAAGATACAAGATAAAATGAAATAAAGTAAAACAATCTAAGGCGGGGTACAGACCACCAGAAAGAGGCGGCTGGGAGCCACCTCTCTTTGCTGCGTAGCTGTGCCACAGCAACCAAATTGCACGGCGCAGCTACGTGGAAAGCAAAGGAGTGCTGAAAAGAAGCTCCTTTTAGCCCGGCCGCAAACTGACTGCGGTGGCACGAGCACATCACTGCTGTGCACACCCATCTGGACGGCATGCATCAGTGACGTCCTGGTGACGTCCTAGGATTGCGGGGCATCTGGAAATAGCACCCTGAGGCAACCCTAGCACGTCACCAGGACATGCTTAAGGACCCGTCTGGACCTGGCCTAAAACAGTCTAAAACAGAGTGGAGGACATCAGTAACAGTATTTAAATGCACCATGGCACGGAACCCCATATTATATCATAAATTGATCTCTCAAGCAAGCAGCTTTTACAATAAATTTTGCTACACATCGCACTAGATGTAAATTCTCTCCAGAAAGGAAATGGGACAATTTAATAGTAGGATCCCGGTTGGTCATTTTAACCAGAAATGGTTGTAAGAAATGGGATCTCTCCTAATCATATAAACAACAGTCAAACAGGTTATGTGTAATGTCCTCTATGGCTGAAGCGCTGCAAATACAAGTTCTTTCATAATAGGGTTTTTGTTTTTTTTTGGAACCGTCCGCTTCTTACCATTGAGTTCAAGTGAAAACAATATGTCTGGGAACTTACCCAGTCCAGTTTTGGTTTTATATGACACATAATTACAGCATATTCTTTCAACTGTGTGAAAAAAGGTGGAATGCCTCTTCAACAATGGCATTCAGTAAACTCGGTTTTGGGGTATTAGTATAATGTATTTATTTTTTTAAATAATCAGGAGCATCCTTTTTTAAATCTTTGGAATGGTTTATTGATCTCTCCAGGTAACTAAACAAAACTTTTCTTACTACAATCCCATTTGCCAACTGTACATTGGAATAACCCTGTTTTCCCCTTTGGATTTCAGGTTGAAGAATGGAATGTGGAAGTGACTACCACTACTCAACAACTTGAGTCCCATAAAAGTGAAGTCACAGACAGGAGACGCACACTCCAGAGCCTTGAGATTGAACTTCAAACCCAACTTAATATGGTATAGTCTGATTATTAAATTATAGCTCAGAGGTTACTATGCATGATTAATTCGATAATAATTTGGGAAGTCCTCCATCAGTCTCTAGAAGTTCCCTCAATGCACCATTTCTGAAGATAATATCTAATACCATTCCAACATTTGGAATGAGCTAAGTAAAACAGTACTGGTAGTTGTAAGGAAGAAGTCAAAGCATTGTTTTACTTTAAACAAAGCACTGGAGATAAAAATGCCATAATAGTCTTTAGCTAAAGCAGTGCTACTTAAACTTTTTATTCTCAGGACCCACCTTTACATTTACATACAGATGTTACTTCCCTCACTCAACATACTATATGAATATTTTTGTTTGTTTGTTTGTTTGTTTAGTGTTCTTACTTTTATTAATACATTCATGTATATTCATATTTAACTGGAAGTCTAGGGAAGATCTACTCATGTATATTCATATTTAACATTTTATAAGGAAAGAACATCAACACGTGTAAATTTTACACATGAAATAAAAGGATGAGGATGAGGAGAGATCAGAGCCTCCAAGCCTCCTCCCTTGAGCAACTCACCATTTGAGAACCATTGTGCTAAAGCAATGTAGACAGAATTTTGTAGAATGATAGGAAGCAGGGCGAAATTGTCCACAAAATCAGCGCTCCAGGGTTAGTTCTGTATAGTAGCGATGTACATGATGAAGTTGTTGTTGTTGTTGTTGTTGTTATTATTATTATCCTTTATTTATAAAGCGCTGTAAATTTACACAGCGCTGTACATACAATCTTTTTAATTAGACGGTTCCCTGCCCTCAGGCTTACAATCTAAAGAGACACGACACAAAAGGAGAAGGGAAAGGAGGTGGGGTGTTGTGACATACAACACCCCATTGTGGAAACAATTTGGTAAATTAAGTTGAGATAATGTTTTATCTTTGACAAATTTGTACTACACTAAAAGTAACAAAGTGGGTCTTTATTCTGTGGTTTGTTTATTGTTGCTCTATTATTCTTTTGCTGCTGACTGCCACCTGCAGCCATTTCGTATTCATCTTCTAAGTGATTTTCCAAAATCCAAACTAATGAAGAATCACATACTACATGTAAAAATAACATGCAGTCAATGAGATATTAAACTATGCTGATGTCAGTAAACCCATTAGATTGAGGCCAGTGTACTGATCACAAGGGCAGATCAATCAGAGATCACTGCAAAATGCAACCACTTATTTTCTGTCCTTATACACTGGGCTAAATTTTATCCTACCATTGTCCTGTATTTTGGTCTAAATTTTGTCCTACATTTTGTCCCGGTTTTTAGTAGAGAATTATGGCAACCCTAGGGGCAGGGGTTGATCAAGCTATCACTTCAGCATTGATAACATGGCTGGGCATGCACATTTTAACCTTAAAGCAAGCAATATTGCCAGTGGCATTCTGCTGGAGAGATGCTTGGCCAGGAAGATGGCAGTGGCAACCCCAGGGATAAGGAGGAAAAGTACCTGTGCCAATTCAAATTTGGGCAGGGGAAATGTGTAGCCATCATTTCAGTTTCAGTATATTATATTACAAGTAGGTGTGGTGCCAACAGGGGGGAAATCAGGACAGCTCTGCAGCAGAATACAGAATTTCAGCCAGATTATTTTACTAATGTAGACAAGGCCTCAGTTAGTAGTAGTATAGTAGTAATTAGCAGCAGCAGCAGCTCTTCTATTGTGATTGCCCCCATGAAAAAGGAATAGTTAATGTTGAAAAATTTTACCAACCTAAGCAGCCATCCCACCCTCACCCAGGTTGGTTCGAAACTAGGTTTGTTTGTTTTTAAAATATACTTCGCTCGGTCACATAATGCAGCTATATCAGACACTAAGCATAGAGGATTCTTCAAACAGTCTTGTTTATCCGTTCCTGAAAATGTAGTTCCACCCAGTTTTTCAACAAGATTTATTCACACGATATCATAAAATCATAGAGTTGGAAGAGACTACAAGGGCCATCCAGTCCAACCCGCTTCCATGCAAAAAATCATAATCAAAGTATCTCCGACAGATGGCCATCCAGCCTCTGTTTAAAGACCTCCAAGGAAAGAGACTCCTTTCTTTCATGTATATCCATTCTAACTGGTACAGTCATGGCGTGGGACAATCTGAGCTATATTTTCTAAGGGTACACTTTCACCTTTCACCTACCCATCTACCCATCTTCCTTCCTTCCTTCCTTCCTTCCTTCCTTCCTTCCTAATCCTAATGCTTAGTTTTCCAAGGACAGATTGCTGTCTCGCCCTGGGATCATAAGACGAATATAAGGACAGTGAATTTCAGACATGAAACTGGAACTATTTACTGTAATTCAACCTGTGACAGCTGTTGAGCAGCATCTTCCTTAAAAATTTCAGGATGTAGAAAGCGGAAGAGGCAGCTGAGATAATGTCAATTGGGCAGTGAATCTTCATGTGAGTCTGAATTTTAAAAGAGATACTCTAATTAAAAGAGCTAGCTTATTTGGGAGCTAGGATTCAGTACTTTGGATCATTTCTTTAAAATTTTAAGTAAAACCCAGAGTAGATTCGTGGCCCTACTGGCAAGACAATACCATCACTGGTAGAAAGTCCTCTTAAACTACACTTCTTATATCTTCTTCTAGAAAGCTGATCGAGAGAATGCTGTGGCAGAAGTCGAAGCCCGTTATGGGGCTATTTTGAACCAAATCCAGGCCACCATTGCTAATTTGGAGGCACAGCTGATGCAGCTGCGAAACGATATGGAAAGGCAGAGTCAAGAGTACAACAGCCTCCTGGATGTTAAGATCAAGCTAGAGGCAGAAATAGCCACTTATCGACGTCTGCTGGAAGGGGAAGATAGCAGGTGAGTTGTGGAACATCAGCAGAGATGTTGAAGTTGGGCACAACAATAAACTTCCATTATCAGTTTGAAGGATGCTGAAAGAAAGATTGAATAACACAGTGGCATAACAGAGGGTAAAATTCAAAAATTGGGAGTTTCATTTTTTGGACTCCAGCTCCCATGCTGGCTGGGAGCTTCTGGAAGCTCTAGGCCAACAAGTATACTTCAGCAGAACAAAATCACAGGTAGAGAGGAGGAGATTTTTCAAATGACTCTTACCTGGGCAGCAAGATGGTGGCATTGGGATGTCAGATACGTAGCTTTCCTCCACTAATGGAATTGCATCAGCTGGAAAACAGGATCATCCTCCAATGCCCAGCTGTATGCCCTGCACAAGCACCATGCCAAAGAGCCCAAATGTAGGAAAACAAATGATAATGGCTAAGTTCTTAAGAAAAACTGACAAAATATGTTTTAATGTTTTTGTTTTTGCACAGATTTATTGAAGAAGAGATCGCCAAAAGAGAAGCAGCTGAGAGAGGTATAAGTATGAAACACACACACTCCCTTAGAGATACAAAGATCTATCAGTTGTGTTTTTGTTTCCTAGTCAGAATCCCACCAATAATTTTATCCTGGCCCAGCTCCATATCAGCTTGAGAAAATTCCTGTGTACTTCTGTAGGTCTTTTTTTTTTTAAGTATAAATTTTTGTTATGTAATTTTTTCCAGATATGGCCTTCTACAGACCGGCCTGAAAGCCTGGCTGGGGAACAGAGTTGGGGCATTGTTTCCACATGGCTCATGCCCTGATTCCACCCCCCAGGGTGCCATGATGCCACACGCCGTTCCACACAGCACATGGCATCACGGCACTTCTCTGGCGTTGCATCCATACAATGCAGTGCCAAAGGAGCACCATATAGCCATGTCACCACAGCTATCACACTCTTTCCAGGGTGCAAAAAGGAGCTGCTTTTTGCAGCTCCTTTTTGTACCCTAGAAAGGTTGGATCGGGGTCATTGCCACGATCTGGCTGAAGAAGGGGCAGCTGGAGGCTGAAAATCTCACAAAACTACAAATCTAATAGTTCCATAGCACTGAGACATGGCATTTAAAGTGATGTTAAACTGCATTAATACTTCAGTATAGATGCAGTCTAAGTCCAATTGCTAGTCTTAACTAGAGAAAATTCAATGAATAAATAATATTTACATAACTTTTGACTTACAATTCAGAATCTTATATACTGGATCTACTCTAGTGGGAATTAGGCTGTTGTACTTTGGTCACATCATGAGAAGACTTGACTCTTTGGAAAAAACAATAATACTAGGAAAGGTATAGGGAAGTAGAAAGAGAGGAAGGCCACATGCTAGAAGAATGGACTCTATTAAAGAGGTCATGGGTATGAATTTACAGGAACTAAACAAAGCAGAGGAGAACAGTGAGTCTTGGGGTCCATGGCGTTGCCATGGGTTGAGATCAACTCAAGGATAGTTAATATCAATAACAACATGCAGTTATAAAGATTCTGTTTTGTACTAAGTGGTGGGCCATGTTTTCCAGTATCTAGTAAGGAAAACAGCAGCTATAACAACATCTCTATAACTGTGTATTTTTCTTTCCAGAAAAAAATAAAGTTCTAAGGATCAAAACTGTTGTGGAAGAAATGGTGGATGGGAAAGTGGTATCATCCAAAGTTGACGAGAGGGAGCAGAAGATGTAGCCAGCTGTGGCTTGAAATGCATTTTATGTTCTTCGGGCAAAAAAAGAGCTAATCTCCAAACCTGTCTTTCGAAGATAAAACTATGCTTTTCTATAGATTTAAAAAAGAATTCAAAGAATGTATTATTTCTCTTCTTCTTCTTCTTCTTCTAAAAAGTGTGTATTAATTCAGAAAACATAGATTTTTTTAACCAATTGGTTGCCAGTTGGCTGTATAAGTGTTCACCTACTGTTTCAATGCACGGTTCTAAAGCATTCTGCATTATTGCCTGAAATTTAACTTTTTTGACCTAAACAAAGCAATGGTAGTTTATGAAACACTTTAATCAGCCAGGAACATACTTTGGCTCCATGTCCTAGGTTCATACAGTCACCCATAGTGTTAACATGTGGCTCCCAATGTGCTTGTCCTCCTGACATACACTGTCATAAAATCATTGCTCTCTCTCTCTCTTTCACACACATATTCACACACAGTCTAAAACACAAGAAATCAAACTTAATTAGGTGTTTTTGACCTAAATCCAATTGCTAGTCCCAACTAGGATAGGACCACTGATTAATGGCTTTACATAAGGTTTGACAAGTTCACATCAATTCAATAGATCAATGACTTTACATATGTCTTTACTCGCTAAGTTCCCATTGATGCAGCAGCTCTTGATCGAACTATTGACTGAATCTTAGTCACTGAAATATGTTATGTTCTACAGATTCAAGTGGGAGTTAGGAACAATTATATAGTACAGTACAATATTATGCATATTTACCCAAATGTTAAGCCATGTTTAGTACTAATTATTTAAATGGGAACTAAGCAGAACCTAGATATGCAACAAATTTATGCACTCAGACATGAGCCCTATTAAGTTCAAGGACTCCCAGGTCAGGACTGCCACCTTAAATAAAAACCCAACACCTTATCAAGTTCTATATTTTAAAGAAATACAAACATCCAAAAACTTCATGTTCCAAATTCCTAGGTACTAAGGGCAGTATAAATGCTGTCTGGGATTTCCCCCATCACAGTTTTAACACAGTTGTGCAAAACATGTCAACACCAGATTGTCAAATGGACATTCACATGATGTAAAACTACCCACATTTAACACTAATTTTGAACCTATCATTTAATTTGGTTTGTTTTTTTCATGTATTATGTATGGTGGCACATAATTGTTATCTTGTTTTGTTATTACTGGTAATGATCTAAAATGCCAAACTAAAGGAAAAGAAATTCCGGGACAAAACACTAATTTTCCAAATTGAGTTTAAAATCTGTAAATCAAAGCTATATATTTAAATTTACTAAATTGGTACATTCTGTGTCTGCTGATCTTTGGGAGAGAGGTGAGAAAAAAAGATGGGCAGTGTGCCGGGTCAGCCTAAGACATTTTAGTGCCTGAGGAAGAACAGAAAATAGAACCTGCATCAAGGTAGGTAGTACCAAAATCCAGTCAGATTATTCTGGTATATGAGTCAGGCAGTACCAAAAGTGGTTCTCTTCTTCCCTTGCAGTACAAATAAAAATTAATGAAATAACTAACAATTTTCTACATTTTCATGACACCCAAAATCTTTTGCCTGTGACGGGTGCCTCGCTCTTCCTAATGGTATGGCTGCCCCTGGCTGTATTGAAGGAACTGAAGCCAAGGGATACATGGGAGGGAAAGTAACCATGGGGCTCTCCAGACCGCCTCAAAGGGATGGACTGGAGGTGCCTAGTTTTCCCCTGGAGGGACGCCCCAGCAGCCAAACTGCACGGCATCCCTCTGGACCAAAAAGAAACTGGAAAAACCAGGTTCTTCTTGGCACACACAGACTAAGTCATCAGTGTGCCATTGGCACACTGTGATGCATCCATGATGCAAGTGCAGCACCCAGAGGTGTGGATGTGGCACTGTGCTTGCATCGTGCATGAGTGCCCCATATGGATAGCGCCAGGTAAAGATGGTGCCATCCGTACATGCTAGGGTTCTGGAGCGTTCAGATGCTGCGTACTCCAGAAGCCTAGAATTGGAACCAGGCTGCCGCAAACCAGCAGTCTGTACTGGGCTCCTATGTGTTAGATGGACAACCATGAGCTATGTGGAAATCACCAAACATGAGATAGCTTGAGCATAACAGCTAGTTTTGCTTTGCAATGAAGGCTATGAAGGCTTTGGGCAGCATAGTTTGTAGCACAGAAGAATCCAAAATTATGGCAATCCTCGGAAATTACACTTTATTTGGGGCTGCCTTGACATCTATTCCAGGCTTTCTGCTCTACACAGAAGAGTCTGCAAGTTTCTCACTGAATGCTGGTTTTTAGAAGTAGAGTCCCCCTGATAATTTTTCAGCTTCCATCAAGGAATGGATCAGAGAGAGAACAATACAATCTTCTATATTAGTCAGGTCAAGGTCCTTATACAAAGCAACATAGCTTGTATATATGTTGGTTTAATCAGTTAGAGAGATTGAGAGAGAGAGAGAGAGAGAGAGAGAAGATAGCAGAGAGAGGGAAGGAGAGAAACAGACAGGCAGGCTGGTAGATAAAAACTGCTCTCTCTTTTAAAAAAATTATAAAGCAAAGACAAGGTCTTTCCTTCTATTATTTATCTCCATCAGGAGTGTATAGTCCAGACCTGCACAACGTAGCAGTAGGTATGGGCCAAAATTAAAATACAGTACCTTCTTAGGGCCACAGATAGGTCTGAGGGTGTGTGTGCAGTGGTTTGCCCCCCCATACACACACACATACGCGGTCTGACACCAACCTCTAGTAATGCCACTGCTTCACAGCCCAGCTTTGTCTCAAGGAGACAGCTGGGCTGCAAAGGAGGAGGCTGGGCGAACGCACACCCTCAAGCCTTCTCCATATCCCAGTCATGTCTTCGCGACAAAGGTGGGCTGTGAAGGACACTTGGGGGCATGAGTTTGCATATCCTCCTACTCCACAGCCTCGCCATCTCCACAGAGAATGGCAAGTGGAGAAGAAGGCTTGGGGGTGAGCTTTGGGATGCAGGCCACAGGAAATGGGTTGGTAGTTGGCCCATATGTTGTGCAGGCCTGGTATAGTCTACGGCTTCTGATCATTGGCCACTGAGCTCTGGAAAAAGGACAACTGCTGGTACAGCAATCCAGATTTGAGCTACTGTATAGGGTGGGACATCTCCACTACAGAAAAAAAATGCCATGGCTCCATTCTACAGAATCCTAGGATTTGTAGCTTTGTGAGGCACCAGCACTCTTTGGTAGAAAAAGCCAAAGACCTCATAAAGCTACAGATCCCATGATTCCATAGGATGGAGCTACAGCACGTAAATGGAGTCAAACTGCATCATTTCTACAGTGTTGGTGCACCCTAAGGAGAGCCAGCATAGTTTAGTGGACTGCATGTTAGACTATGACTCTGGAGATCCCTCCTCACCCATGAAACCCACTGGGTGACCTTAGGCAAGCCATACTCTCTCAGCCCCGCGATCAGTCCGCCTTTGGGTTACAGTAAGCTGGAAATGACTTGAACACACATGACACCAATAACAACAACAGATGCATACTAGGACGACAGTGGAGGATTGGGAAGGCTTTCTTCAGCAATAAGTGAGAAAACCCTGTGCTGATCTCCAGACATAATTTGAAGTCATTTAAACTTTAAATGCCCTACTGTTTCTATACCTTTAAATTATAAAGTATTTAAAGAACGACATTTTTAAACTGGTCATGCAAGAAGGATGTATGGAAATGGGTGGTGTCAGTTATGTTTTAGAAATCTGGTTCACAGCCACACCCCCATCATATTATGTGGTTTACTCCTGAGTGGATGTACGTAGAACCAAGATGTGCTCTGCATGCCTGAAAACCACTGTACTGAAAACCACTGTACTCAAGCCTACCTCTATGTAATCATGTGCTTGATGGGGGAAATGTCCATCTGAGTTACTAACACGTGTGTGTGTGTATACACTGACACGTAGAATCATGTGCAGTCTCCAGATTCCAAGCACACCTCTAACACTGTCTTCAGTGTTGAAAAGCTTACAAAGCCCTTACCTACACCAAATGCCAAATGTAGTAATTATTGTCCATTCACCCTTAAACGTAATTTAACAATGTAACAAAGTCAGCTTTCATGATTTCATTTCAATGTCTCTCCTCTAAGGACCCTTTCATACTGTTGTAGCACTATGATTCCACTTTAATTGCCATGATTTCATCCTATGGACACTTGGGATTTATAGTTTAGGGAGATGCATTTGGAATTCTCAATCAGAAAGTTCTAGTGCTTCACCAAACTACAACACTCCAGGATTCCAGAGGATGTAGCCATGTAAAAAGAAGTGGAATCATGCCACTATAACTGTGCAATGTGAAATCCAAGTCTAGATGAAGAAGAGATCCAGCAGAATTCATACTTTCACAGATGTTTCTTAGTATTTCAAAAAGAAAAAGAAAATATCGTAAAAATGGAGGAAAAGATAGGAAAAGAGTAACAACACCAACAATTGTCTAGGGAGAAAGGATGCACTTCATCAGTTGTTGTTGGGTACCTGACTTATGCCAACCCTAAGACAAAATTATCACAGAGTTTTCTTGGTAAGATTTGTTTGAGAGTGTGTCTTTGCTTCTCTCTAAGGCTGATAGAGTGTGACTTGCCTGAGATCACCTAGTGGGTTTTCATGGACAAGCAGTGATCCAAACCCTGATCTCCAGAGTCATGGTCCAGCACTCAAACCACTATACCATGCTGGCCCCTAGGCTTCAGACAATAAGAATGTTTAGATGGTAAACAAAGTGGCCTATGGTGGGCCCTGTTTTAGGAGATTATTGCATACAATTATCACCAATGGAATAGATACACGTTTAACCCATCAATGATGGATCTTACCACATTCCACATAGACAGCCCGTAGATAGCCCATACATAACCCAGGTTTATCCCGCGGCTTTTCAAGAACGGGAAAATCCCATCTTTTAAAAGCTACAAGATAAGCCCAGGCTGCCTATGGGTTGCCTAAGGGGAATGTGGTAAGATCTGTCATTGATGGGTCATATGCATGTCTATCCTGTAGAGAATAGTCATGTGTGATAATCTCCTTACATTCATGAGGATAGTTATGACACCAGAGGAACTAGATATTCTTGGCTGCATCTGCATTGCAGAAATAATGCAGTTTGACACCACTTGTTAACTGTCCTGTTTCAATGCTATGGAGTTCTGGGATTTGTAGTTTTGTGAGATATTTCATCGTCTCTGCCAGAGAGCTCTGGTGTCACAAGAAACTATACATCCCAGGATTCCATAGGATGGAGCTGTGTCAGTTAAAATGGCATCAAACTGCATTATTTCTGCAGTGTAGATGCAGTGATTGTGAACTGCCTTTTTTTTTCTCAATAGTGCCTTGAATCCTTGACATTGGCACTATTTTAATCATTTTTGCCACATGGACTTTGATGGATTTCGATTGCTGGTGCATTCCCTTGGAGAAAGTGTCTCTGGTGCTCTATCCTATTTATTCCACTCTATTCTTATATCCCCAACCCAATTTTAGGATATTACAATAATAATTGTAAGCCGCTCTGATAGCCATTAGGACTGAAGGGTGAGGTATAAATACAATAAATAAATAAATAAATAAATAAAATAGTTCTTTGCTTATCAATTAACACACATTCACTTTGGCCAACACTACCATATTCACGGGATTTGTATATTTCTTTTCTTCTCATAAACTATACACAAATATACAAAGTCAACTTTTTGGGGTGAAGAAGATCTCTGTACAGTTCTTTGATACATTTGATTTAACAAAGAAGCCAAAGAAAACACACTTCCATTACACAGTCATGAGTCACTATTCAATTCTGGAGGGGGAAAGAAAGAATGGGGAAGCGAGAGAGTCTTTTCAGGTTGTTCAGTTTGTACCATTCAGAGAAAATCTCTGTTCACCCCACACCCATCACCTGCAGGGCTTGGATCCATTATAAAGTGACAAACCTAAGAAGACATCTCAGAGAAGATCAACAACATACACTCTTGAAAACTGTTTGCTGAAACTTTACGTGTAATACAGGCTGAGTCTCCCTTTTCTGGAATCCCAAAATCTGAAATACTCCAAAACCCAAAAATGTTTTCATGGGTGGTTGAGGTAGTGACACCTTTTCTTTCTTATGGTTCAATACACACCAAATTTGTTTCGTGCACAAAATTATTTTTAAAAATATTGTATAAAATTACCTTCAGGCTAGGTGTATAAAGGGATTGGGGAGAAGAGCTGTGTCTATGAATAATTCTAGGTGCACCAAGGACTGTTACATCAACCAAGGGAACACTTGCATAAGGAGGTCTTGGAGAGTTCCTTGAAGACTGCTAAAATGTAGCTGCTTGTATAACTGGTTAGTTACGCATGCATAAAGCTCCAACAGGATGCTGAGCCACAATGGTCTCCAGCTCTCTTGTACTTAAGCTAAAATGTAAAATCTAATATTTATTATCAGCCCTTGGTATCTGTTGGGATTTGCTTCCAGGACCCACCATGTATATGAAAATCCATAGATGATCAAGTCCCATTATATACAATGGCCTAGTAAAATAGTGTCCCTTATATAAAACAGCAAAATCAAGGTTTGCTGTGTGTGTGTGTGTGTGTGTGTGTGTGTGTGTGTGTGTGTGTGAAGCTGTGGATGGATATAGAGAGTCATCTGCATTTGCTCCATTTAAAAAGCATAATATACCCTTTACCCAATATTCATCATATCTCAAATTAACTTTATAAAAGTGATAGATTATTTCAGGATGAAGTATTTTGCCAGGATTCCTCTGCATGGGTTATTGACTATTTTATTGTTTGAGGAAACAACTTCTGAACCTAACTTCTTGAGCAGCTTGGCGCTTCCTTCTTTAATGACCAGTTATCCCTTATTATATATATTTTACCAGCCTGATTTACTGTAATTTTTTACTCTCAATTTTCTTGTGTTTCTTGAAATCCAGTCTTGATATTACTGTCCTGGTAGGTGAGTCTGGCTTTGGGTGGAAAGATGGGTTATAAATAATTATTATGATAGCAAGTGTCCATTTGTTTGTTGCAAGACTTGAAAGACCTCATTTTATTCTTCCTGTATGGTCACTTTCATGAATTTTTTATATGCATTTCCCCTAATGTACACATTTCCGAATCAATTTTTTCTAGTGTGTGCATTTTTGTACATATTTTCTCCATTGACTAGATCACATCTGTACTTATTTTCAGTTAGATGCATTTTTAGCCACTCAGATTTTATGCATATTTTATTTCTCTGAAAGGGACTGCACTTTTCACAAATGTGTGAATTTCCATGGTAAGCTGCACTTTATCTCACAATGAATATCAAGAGGTACAACCTGGATTTTTTCATCAGGGACTTTGATATCAAAGAAATACTTTGCTATCGCTGTCTACTGTTAAAATAATAATCATCACACTGTTTATAATCTGTTTATATTGGCCCTGACAACCACCCTGTGAAGTAGGGGAAACAAAGCTTTAAAGATAGCCATCTCAAGGCCAGATTAGACATGGCATTCAATATACATAGTTTGTTTTCCATAAATAACAGCTGTGTAGTGGGAGTAAGGATCATAACTATAACATCTGGGGCAGGCGGTGTTACCTGCTTCTTCCTCTCACTCCTCTCAATATCTCCTTCCTATTATAATTCTCACCTTGGAAGCAGTGGCTTAGGGGCTTATCACATGGAGCCTTACTGTAGGTAAAACGTTCTGGAACTGTTGCAGAAGCACGAAAGTGTGATTTTCTGTTGTGCTTCTCAACCTTCATTGAGGCATTTTCATCCGTTGTCAAAGCATTCGCGGAGAAGCCATTTTTGAATAACAGGATATCTCCGCAAATGTTTTGTTGACAGGAGAGAAGCAGGTTGTCTCAATGACATTTACGAAGTGTGATGGATGATCACACCTTTGCACTTCTGCAATAGTTCAGGAACGTTTTACCCACGGTAAGTGCCTCTGTGTGATAAGGTCCCTAGTGGTTAAGACGCCGGTTCTGATGATCAGATCAGAAGGCTGGTAGTTCGAGGCCTGGGTGCTACATGATGGGGTGAGCTCCTGTCACTAGTCCCAGCTTCTGCCAACCTAAAAGTTCAAAAGCATGCAAATGCAAGTAGATAGATAGGTACCACTTCTCAGTAGGAAAGTAACAGCATTCAGTAACATCTTGCTGGCCACATGACCACCAGATTAGTCCTTGGATAATGCTGGTTCTTGGGCTTAGAAATGGAGATGAGCACTACCCCCCTAGACATTCATGTGAAAGGACTGCCTTTACCTTTTTTTAATGCTGCTTTTAACCCCGGATGAAAGCTTCTATTTGTTCCAATAGCAGTTTCACTGCACCTCCCCAAATGGCCTAGTGAAAAGTGAGCAAGTTAAGCGATTGCAGAATAGCGACTGAGTGTTAGAGTTGGGGGAAGGATGTCAATGAGATTAATGCAATGGTTGTCATTGTTGTTGTTGTGTGACTTCAGGTCATTTCTGACTTATAGCAAACTTTACAGCAAACCTACCACAGGGTTTTCTGGGCAGAATTTGTTCAGAGGATGGTTGCCTTTGGCTTCCTCTGAGGCTGAGAGAGTGTGACTTGCCCAGAACACATAGTTGGTTTCCATAGCCTAGAAGGGATTCAAACCTTGGTTTCCCAGTATCCTAGTCCACCTCTCAGACCACTATGCCACACTGGGTCTCTGAATGCAATGGAGTATCCTGGAAAAAGGCATTGCTGATGTGATCTCTAAATAGGGCCACTTCACACTGCAACATTTTGTTCTCTAGTCTAGAAAGACAGACAGAAAGACAGCTAGATCAAAATACAATGTAAACAAAGTTTGGAAGCAAGAAAAATAAAAAAATGTATATTTATACTTTTCATAATCTAAAACCATTAAGAAATCTATGAAGTAAAGAAATATACAGAAACTTTTTTTCAGTTGTAGAGAAGAAATGAAGATTAACGATTTCATAAACTGGAAAGAGGGTGCGTTATTACAATAAAAAAATATTTCCACACCAGTTGCACAGAATGGATTATTTCAAAGCTTATCTCCACTCCACCCAGTACACCCCTGTTAGCAGAACAAATACCTGGAAGGCAATGCATTTCCACACCAATAGACAATTTCAGGGAGTTTTTGAACACATCATCCCATTTGGTCAGGAAGTAATTAAAGGGGCAAAATGATGAAAGTATGTTGCCTAAGGAGGCGTGGACTTCAATAATCAAATGCTTCCTTTGTTTCATATATAAAGGCCACACTTATGGTAAGGCTATTCTCTTTCAGCCTCTGATCACAGAACATTCAGAACACCATTCTTTTGAGACAACATGTCGCTTTCTATCCGAGCATCGACAGGACCCCGTCAATTCTCTTCCCGGAGTGGATATGGTGGAGGTTCTGTTAGGCTGTCTAGTTCTAGTAGCACAGGAAGTTTTGCAGGAGGATTTGGTGGTGGGTCTCTGCTCAACTTTGGTAGTGGCGGATATGGCGGAGGATTGGGTGGTGGATACGGTGGAGGTCTGGGTGGTGGATACGGTGGAGGTCTGAGTGGTGGATACGGTGGAGGTCTGAGTGGTGGATATGGTGGAGGGTTAGGTGGGGGGTTTGGTGGAGGTGCTGGTTTAGGAGGGGGCTATGGAGGTGGTGGTGGTGGTGGTGGTGGAGAAAGTACCCTTTTATCTGGCACTGAAAAGGAGACCATGCAGAACCTGAATGATCGCTTGGCTGCCTATCTGGACAAAGTGCATTCCCTAGAGGAAGCCAACACTGAGCTTGAAAGCAAGATCCGTGACTGGTATGAGAAAAATGGCCCAAGCGCTGCTGGCTTAGGGACTGGCCGAGATTACAGTAAATACTATCCTGTTATTGAAGATCTCAGGAACAAGGTATGTAACTGTGAGATTGCTCTATATCTTTGCTAACTAAATCTCCTCTTGACGGTGCCCAGATAAAATAGTATGGCTTTGATACTAAAGTTGAATGAGTTTGATAATTAAGAATATTGTCAAATACAGTGAGTTGAAATAATCTGCCACAATATATGCTTTAATACAATTGTATAGAGAATAGGGAAATTGTAGCTTGGTTATTTATTTATTTATTTATTTAAGGAAGCAGTGAGTAATTGTAGCTATTTTTTTCATGCTATGAGAAAGTCTTTTAAAAGTGCACCATTTGTGAGGATTTACTGCAGTTCAGAAGTTATTCTGTGCAAACTTTGCATTTGGGTTGTTTTTTAAAAAACACAGAAAGCATTATCTGTATAGGAAACAGTCTTCTGTGTTCAAAACTTATTACTGCTATGCAGAAATATTATTTTCTTTGCAAAATGCTGCTTCCTGTGCAGAAAATACTGTTTTTTGTACAAAAATATCCCATGAGCAAATTTTGTGCATAATAAATCTCAAACTGTGAAGCTTTTCATCAGTCCAGATTTCCACCCATCAAAGGTTCCCACAGCCAAGGAACATGTTTTTCAACCTTTAAAAAAAGGTTGAATATTCTTTGCATACCTAGGAGGAAAGATCCCACCAAGAATGCACCACAGTTTAGTCAAAAGAAATCAGATCTGGCTGGTCTCACACAAATTCATATGCAGTGAACTTGCATTTAGGCAGTCTGAACCTGAGTAATTCGTCCTAGTAAAATGGAAATAAAAGTGAACCAATCTGACTTGGTCATTTTGGACTCCTACAAAAAGGCAGGAATGAAGACAAAGGTTACAAGTGAAAATGTCCCCAGATAAGTTGTAATCTTGTGAACGCTCACTCTGGAGCAAATCCAAACAATATTTGATTAGCTTTTGAGTAAACATACAAAGGATCAGGCAGCAAGTTTTGTTTGCCTCAATATAAAGGACATTTTCTTTTTCAGTTTCAAAACCTTCAAAACAATTTGAACATTTAATAATAAAATCTAGCTTGCATACACTAGTACGACTTTGGTTAATTCAGTGTAATGCCTTTCCACCAGTGCAATATAAGAATCAAGTAAAAATTAAGATCTGGAGTTTAGCTTAGAATCTAGTGTATTTGACAGTACACTGTAATAGATACAGGGAATTTACATTGACAACATTAGTACTAGTGGACTTTTTATCAGGACTGGGCTGTATTCTGTAGAAATATCCTCTTCATTTTTCAGATTATCAATGCAACTATTGAAAATGCCCGGATAGTTCTTCAAATTGATAATGCAAGACTGGCAGCTGATGATTTCAGACTGAAGTGAGTAGAATTGTTAGTTGGGTGACAGATTACTCTCAGACACATTTAAAATGTCATAGACATTGAAACATGACAGGCCGCAAAGAAGAAAGGGGAAATGGCTAGAAACAGAACTTGGAGCACAAATCAAAATTCCAGATCAGTTGTATTTCAAACATTTGAAGAAGAGGAAGCAGTTAGGCAGAAGGAGATATTCACAAAAGCAGCCAATAATATAGAAAGAGAGGGAAGAATGTGTGTAGCTTATAACACAAGAATAAATGAGCATTTTTTAAAATGTTGAAGTACTTTTGAATTTTGCAGTAGTAGTTATCAGCAATAGCAGTGTTTCTTAAGATCAGATATATAATATACACTTAATATGGAATAAATGAGAACAAACAAAATGGGATGTACGCCTGAATAAACATACATAGCACCATGCTGTATGTTTTATTTAACAACGGCCCCTTCCACCATGTGTCCTTTTGTTGGTGATTATTTCTTCATCAGAAAAGCTGCTTTCATTAGACAGGGATATCAGCCTGGTTAGAGGTTGTACATTGGTTCTTCTTTTCTTCTTTAGGTATGAGAATGAAGTGGCTCTTCGCCAAAGTGTTGAGGCCGACATCAATGGCCTACGCAGAGTCCTGGATGAGCTGACCCTGACCAGAGCTGACTTGGAGATGCAGATTGAAAATCTGAATGAGGAACTGGCCTACCTCAAGAAGAACCATGAGGAAGTAAGCAAAGTTTTATCTCACTTATTTTACTTCTACTCACTGGTCCCCTTCTCTCCATGTGTACAGCAGAACTTGTTCAAAAAGGAGGTTGCAATGGTAAACATTAAGGCCCAGCAGTAAATCTGTGATCGTCCTTTGAGCTTGCTTTAGACTAGGGATGTAAATCCTCACTTATTTCATTCTCTAATGCAAGAGCAAATAATATCGATTTTTCTTCCTCCGCTGCGGTGAGATTGTGAGAGGTTTTGCATATTTTCCAATAACAGTTCACATTTCCAGATTTTGTTTTCCTTTGCTCAAAAACATAGAGGCAGTTTGTGCAGAAAGCAATGGCTTTTGTGTGAAAGAGGGGGAACTTTTTTCAGAAAAAGAAATCCTTAATTATAAAAAATTTACAGTAACAGTTAAAAATAAAAGTTAAGGGGGTTACTTTTTTGGACAGGGCATCTGGATACATAGCAACACCTTTTCTTGTGACAATAAAAAAATCTGAGAATAGTCTTCATATGCCTTCTTGACATCCAAATTTCCTTCAATGAGGGAGGCATGATGGATATATGTGTATTTCTAATCATCCACTGGCTTTTTAACAGAGCTGTGGTGCCACAACAAACTTCAAATCCTAGAATTCCATAGCACTGAGTCAGGAGTGTTAAAGTGGTGTCAAACCAGATTATTTCTCCATTACAAATGCATTTCTGTGATATAATGCCATATTATTTTGATTTGAGTGTATTGACAATGGCTTGCTTCTCATTTGTTCAGGAACTTCTTGGATTCCAAAGTAATGCCACTGGACAAGTCAGTGTGGAAATGGATGCCGCACCAGGAGTTGATTTGACCAAGCTCCTGAATGACATGAGAGCCCAATATGAGGCCATTGCTGAACAACATCGGAAAGAGGCTGAAGCCTGGTTCAATGAGAAGGTGAATCTCCCAACTCTTTTAAAATCATCATGAAAGTGCTGAACTCTGGAATAAATGTCATTTTCCCCCCACCTAACTCTTTCCAACATTTGTCATTTCAGAGTGGGGAACTGAAGAGAGAAATCTCTACAAACACTGAACAACTTCAGTCAGGAAAGAGTGAAATCAACGACCTGAGACGTACTTTGCAAAGCCTGGAAATTGAGCTGCAGTCTCAACTTGCTTTGGTATGTTGACTGAATATGGGGATGCAATTCTTCACAGATTTTATTCTTGAAGGGGACAATTTCTTGCCATAAGAAATTCTTTGAAAACTGTATAGCTTTTGTAGAATATTTGCAGTTCAGGATTTATTCTGCACAAATTTGGCATGTGGCATTTTTGCACACAAAACGGTGCATAGAAAATAATAATTCTGCTGAGACATACTATTTTCTGTGGATAAAATTAGTCTATAGAAAACGCTGTAGTTCAGGCTTTATTCCACACAAAATTCGGAAATTATTTTGTGTGTGTGTGTATACAGAAAATAATAATCAGGGCTCTAGTTCCAACTCTCAAACTACTCTTAGGCTGCAGCTACACTGCAGAATTAATGAAGTTTGACACCACTTTAACTGCCATTTAGACTTCTCTGTCAGAGAGTTCTGGCACCACAACAAACTACAAATCCCAGAATTCCATAGGATAGAGCCATGGCAGTTAAAGTGGTGTCAAACTGCATAATTTCTGGAGTGCAGATTAGACTCTAGTCATAAACAGGGTGACCAGAACTGGGTAGTGCCTATTTAATAATTTATTTAAAAGCAGCATTCAGTTCATTTTTAAAAGCTTACAGGCCCATTGCAAAGCAATGGAGACCTGACAAATACTAAACTGTTCACTTAGGGAAATGATTCTGCCACTTCCCAGGCATCAGGGCTAAAAATGAGCATCACTTGTAAGAAGCTTTGCCACATAGGATTTCACAGAAGGAGCATTTAATGAGAGAAAAAGCACCCTTCCCTGCCACACATACACTAGCAGCTTCTCATATCTTGGTCACCCCCTCTGGGAATTGCTTGGGTGTTTTTGTTTTGTTTTTTGCTTCTAGTTTGTATATTTAGTAACAAATCTCTTTTTTAAAAAAATAAAGAAAAAGTCTCTGGAAGACACTCTCGCTGAAACAGAAGCCGGCTACTGTGCCCAACTTGCCCAAATGCAGGTTCAGATCGGAAATTTGGAATCCCAGCTCTACCAGGTCCGAGCAGACATGGAACGACAAAATGCAGAATACCAGAACCTTCTGGATATCAAGGCGCGTCTGGAGATGGAGATTGAGACTTATCGTCGCCTGCTAGATGGAGAGATTGGGTAAGAGAGTTGGCAACACGTGAGCTTGTGATGGTTGGGCCTTGTTTATTGGGATATCTCTTCTCAGTGAATCTGAAACAATTGCACAGAAAGGTATTTTGATGGGGTGGGGATGTGTTGTATTTTTATCATTTTTAAAAATCATTTTATACTTTTAAAATTAATGTTGCTTGCTCAGTTTAAGCAAATGAGGGTAACAAATAGATAGAGCTCATTTCATTACTTTTCTTTTCTTTTCTTTTAAGAAGAAGAAGAAGAAAAATAGGGTAGGACATTTTCAACATATAAGATAAGCTAATAGAAAATATATGAGTGATGGGTATAGTGGACAATAAGGAAGTCTTTGAACTCTTCTCCTTAAACCAGAAGAGACAAGGGATGAAGTCTAGGTATGGATGGATGAGGGTATGAAGGAAGATAAAAACAAGTGATGAAGGTGTGAGTAAGTATGGAAAGTATATATTAATGAGAGACCGGTTTGAGTAAGAAGAGTTGGAAGTAATAGACACAGGTTAAGATGAAGTTTAAATAGGAGATCAGTACTACTAAACAAGATGACTGAATATTGTTTCGGTTGTATCTTTTCTTACTAAGCAGGCTTCAGGTATCAAAGCTAAGAATGATAAGTTTTGTTTGTATGTTTATAATTTGATGAATGGAATGGAATGTTTTATGTATTGTATATTATATATATTGTGTGTGTGTGTGTGTTTAAATTTCAATAAATATGATTTATAAAAAATGATGCTGTTTGAATATGATAGTTTGCTTAATTGTATTTTAACTGTTTTAACTGGCATGCTTTTAGCTTGATCTTCATTTTTTTAACCTTGTTAAGCAGCTTGTAACAAGGTTAAAAAAATGAAGATCGAGCTAAAAACATGCTAATTTTAAAAAGTTAAATCACAATTAAGCATGCCAGTAGGAAAATGGGATATCAAACAAACAAACAAACAAATTCTCTCTTTGCACGACCACCTCTGCTACAAACAAGTAATGTGGCCTGACATCTCTATAATCTCTTTGTAGCTCATTTGAAAGTGCTTCTGTGACTAGTGCCAAGTCTGTGGATTCCAGTCGTGGTAAGCAAACTTTAAAATTAAAATTTAACAAATGAGACCTGCAACAATAGTCAGTATTTGAGTCAGATGGTTATTCTGTTCCGTTTATCTCCCCACCCCTCAAGTTTTGGTGCCATGACAGGAACTCCATTAAAGACAGGAACTCCATTATAGGAACTCCACTAGAGATGGAAATACTCTCTCATGGTGTTAGGCTAAGCTAAACTAAACTGGAACATGAGGACTCTGGTGTGAAGAAACAGCCAGGAAGAAGCGGCCTCTCGCCACTCCAGCCATGATCAGACTGGGATTGAGACAACCACACGGCCTGCTCCCAAAGTGGGCCACTACTGGTCCCAAGCCACATGCCACAGGAGCCGGATTAAAACAGCTTCTTTTTTATCTGGTCCTTTGGACTGAAGGGTAGTGCCAGAGCAGCTTCCGGCCACTTTGGGGGGGCATGTGTCATCTAACCACCAAATCCCTAAAGCGGCCAGAAGCTGCTTCTTTTGGTCAATGTGTTTTGGTCAATGTGTTTCAGGCCTAAATTGGTTTTACTCTTGGTGTAGTGAAAGAGCAAAAAGGTGGAGTGGTCCCTAAGAATATCAGTCTCAAGGAGGTTAGGATAGGTGGATAAGACATGAGATTTTAGTTCACCAAAACACTCATTAATCCTACCACTACTGCTTTCTCTGAGAAACATTTAACTCCTTAAACACTGAGTGTTGTTGCATTTCCAGCAGCAGCCCCCAAATATGTTACATTCCCTTGCTTTGCACAAACCCTTCCTGTGTATGGACCCTATCACATGGGGTTAAAATCCCACCTTACATTTCCCAAATTCAGTCCTAATTTGGGATGAAGCCAGGTGTTATTGCAAAGAAATTGCCACCAAATTGCCACCCGGGTCCATCCCAGGTGCAGCCTGGGTCCTGTAAACCACTTTGGTGGCCATTTTTAGAAGTCAGAAGCTGCCTCTGGGGCTGCATCCAGCATGGACCTGGGCAGCGATTTGGCAGCAATTTCTTTGAGATAACACCTGGCTTACTCCCAAATTAGGACTAAATTGAGGAAAGTAAAGCCAGGGTTATAACTGTATGCGATAGGGTCCTATACATAAACTTAAATCTGATATGCTACTGAACTGTGTTTGTTTAATGTTTAATGACCCTTCATTTTTCATTTTTCATGTTTAGATCCAAACAAAACCAGAAAGATCAAGACAATTGTTGAAGAGGTAGTGGATGGCAAAGTAGTTTCATCCAAAGTAAAAGAAGTGGAGGAGAAAATGTAAGGAAGGATAAAACATCAAATGTTCACTCTGCAAATTCAAGGAATCATTAGATTTACTTCATTTTCTCCTTTTCCCTCTGAAGAAAGAAATGCACAAAAACACAAGATGCTTTTGGAACTTCTCTCTAGTTAAATGATTCAATAAACATTATTTCATCTACATAGTCTGCTGTTTCACAAATCAATTGCATGCTAAACAACTGTACTTGAGGAAAGCTCCCAATATAAAATTATAAATGTCTTGAACATTTGATACATTTTACTGTGCATTGCTTTGGGGGCTGGGGGGAAGCAGTTAATAAATAATTTGTATTGCTAAATAATGCATTTTAAAAACCAATAAAGGGAAGAAAAGGAAGAGAAAAATGGAAAATATTCAGTGACCAACTGTATTTTACCTAAACAGAGACACAAAACAAAGCAACTAAGTAAGCCCTGGTTAGTACCTGGATGGGAGACTGCAAAGGAATATCAGATGCTGCAGGCTATATTTCAGAGGAAGAAACTGGCAAAACCACCTCTACATATTTCTTGCTTAAGAAAACCCTGTGAAATTCAGGGGATCATGATAAATCGATAGATGGCTTGAAGACACATACAAGAAGTAAAAACAAATGTAAAGGGAAATGGTCTTCTGAAACATATTTTTAATTACAGTAGGAAACAAAAAAAAAATGAAAATAGAGTTTAGGAATGAAATCCCACTCCCCCCCCCCCAAAAAAAACCAGTTATTTAAAAGATTTTTTGAGGGAATGAATCTCCTTTCACATGGCTCTAGTGCTGGCTGCTATTTTAAGTTCATTCATTCCCTTTTATGAGCTGAAAGAACACAGCTTAATCCTACATTTACTTAGGATCAAAAGCATCATTGCAAATCTGGTGATAAGAGTTCAAAAGCTCACCTCTTCCTAAACCCATTCCTCTTTCCTAATGCCTGTACTGTGGAATGAACTGTGGACCTATGGAGATGTCCATATTACCAATTTGTAGTTTTTTCCCATACATGTTTCTCATACACTATACAGCCTGATCAATGTATGGCTTTAGAAAACTTTCATCATTGACTCTGTGATATTACACACATTAAAGCTTGGTTGCTATTGGGAAGGTTAAAAATGAATTGGGTAATCTACGGGTGGAGAACCTGTTGCCCATTAGGGGACTTTTCACAACACACAATTATAACAATATGATTCCACTTTAATGGTCATGGTTTTACCCTATAGAACACTGGGATTTGCACCATGCTGGCTCTTGGACCTTTTGTTACCCTTATGATAAAACAAAGGCTATGCAGGTAACATGACTTTTGATAACTGGGTGCTGCTGCATTTTAAGAAATCTATATATATGCTTAAGAGGGCTATAAAGTGGGTTGGCTTCCAATAAGATCTAATGTCACAAACAGGTCATAAGAGCTACTACCACACTGTCAAATTAATACAGTTTTGCACTGCATTAACTGTCATGGCTCCATCCTATGGAATCCTGGGATTTGTAGTTTGTTGTAGCATCAGATCTCTCTGACAGAGAAGGCTATCCCTCACAAAACTACAAATCCCAGAATTTCATCGCATTCAGCCATGGTAGCTAAAGCAGTGTCAAACTGCTTTAATTCAGCAGTGCAGATGTAGCCTTAGAGGGACGTACTGGAGATACAGAGGGAAAAGAAGTTAAGAAAGTGCAAAGGGGTGGGAGTAAAGAAATTGTGAATAGCGTCAATTGTGTCACTGAAGCAGACGGCAGCAAAGGTTCAGATGGAAGGTGAAATCTCTGAGTGGAGGGCCGGGCCTTGGTCGTACCTCAAAGAAGACTTCCAGAGATAACTGGTAGAGGTGTGGATCAGGGTGGTGTAGTAATGTTGCTTGGCTGGATAAATAGCAGAAGCAGGATGGATCATGAACTGAAAGTGAGCCTCAGAGACAGCTAGCATGACTGGAGTTATTGAACTGGGCAAGAGAGTCAGGGCTGGAGATTACTGGGAACAACAGCTTGATGGGGCAAGGTAGAAGGGTAAACAGGTGAAGTGTGGACGGCACTACAGATAATGTCATTACCTCCAACCACTTTATGTCCATCCAACTGAGTTTTTTTTAAAGCTATATTATAATAATAACATTAAGAACAATAATATGCAGCTCTGCAGTCTGAGGGTTGGACAAAGACCAGGATTCAATTCCCAACTCACCCATAAAACCCAGTGGATGACCTTGGGCAAGTCGCATTCTCTTGGCCTCAGAGGATGGCAATGGCAAACCTCCCCAGAACAATTCTTGCCAAGAAAACCCCATGATAGGCTTCGCCTTAGTGTCGCCGTAAGTCCGAAATAACTTGAAGAGTCACACACCAAAACTTCCATTTTTAATCAATAGATCAGTCAGATGGTTAAAACCCTTTGATCTGATTTTAAAAATGCCCCATATTAAGAAGTTATTTGTTTATTTTTTACAAAAATTGCAGAAGACTACATTCTCCCTTCTCACATACACAACCTTTTCCGAGTTGAATAAATAAATAAATGTGCATCATCTTGAAAAGAAGGAAATGTGCTTCAGGTTCAAAAATATTATTTTGACTCATATGCAAATTTAACTGAAAGATCACTCAACTTACAGAGTAATACTATCCTACCAAGACTGAGGATATACCCCCACTAAACTGCCACAGTATCTACTGCATGAAATGTATGCTCCGTGCTCCTGTTTGGGATTTTCCACCCTCCCCTAGAGTTCCCCACTCCCCAGATTTATTTGTACTTATGAAAATCTTTGGGTTTTCTAATTTCCATTGATACTGTTAATATATAGGATGACAGACTGGAAAGGCCTCAAATCCGCTGATATTTAAGTATAAGCTGAATGGTTATCTCTGAGGGATGCTGTTATTTCAAGAATCCTGCATTGAATAAGTTGGACAAAATTACCTTCAAGATATTTTTCGGCACTTAATGTTCTTAGTTTTTCTAGTATGTTCTGGGTCAAACTATGAAGCTCACACTGTCAACATAATAATTCAGTACAGAGATAGCTCATCTCTTTGGCAAAGGGAGTGAGCCTCCTCAGGCAGCAGATGCTGGTCTTAAAAGAAAAACACTGAGGAGCTTATCAGACAAGAGAAATTGGAAGTATAATCCAATGGCAATCCGAACGCAATCATGGGGTATAATGTTATTGCATGATAGACTACAACACACAATTTCAGGCAATGGGAAGTCAGTATGAACGCAATCAAGGGGTTTCACGTTATTGCGTGAGAGGTGATTACATGCAATTTCAGGCAATGGCAAGCTATTTTCGGGCAATGGGAAGTCAGTTCAAATGCAGTTTGAATTCACATAATTCGCTGAACTAGCGAATTCACATGAATCCGTTCTGGCCCCACTTCCTTTTCATTTTAAATTAAGAGAAATTCCTCCCGTGTGATAAACTCCTGAGTGCCAACATATCAGAGAAGAGAACCTGTGTCCTTCCACTAGCCTGTTGTTTTCAATTGCAGGATAAATGTTGTCCTATCATCAGTACAGAAGAAAGATTCAACTGCAAGTCCTTTTGGCTTTTAGCCATGGAGTGGCGGGGGGAGAGACCATCTTGTTGTTCACCTCAGGCAGCAAAATGTGTTGAGTCATTTTGAAAGCATTGCTGTCCAAATACAGTGTGGCTTAATCTTCACAGGGCTCTTCCTTTTGCATTCTATTTCCACTACAGAAGTGACAGAAATTAAAAAGACGCACTTAAGCTATGACAGACGCTGAGTCAGTAGCACAGGCTTCTGTTGAGCACCGCTATGGATAAATGAATAAGGTGAAGAGTTGATCTGAAGTTATGCAAGGGTTTTCCCTGGACTCCAAATGTCACGCCTTGCCCTTGTGAACCCATAATAGATGAAGAAGTGAAATGTTTGAAGGAACAGGCAGAAGCAATACCAATTGCTTTTCCAACTGTGATGACCATGGTTGATGGAGATGACTAATAGGTTAATAGAGCATTCCTTTGTGGTCTTAAAAACATGATTTATCTTTCAGGGTTTGGCAAAGTGTATGTGTTCCAACATATATAGCATTCAGTTGAATTGAAAAGGAGATTTAGCTACTCAACAGTGATGTCAGGCTTTACTTAATTAGCGGGGTGAAAAATGCAACTTAATCTGCACTTTGAAAGCAGAAAAAACAATTAGCAAGTACATTGAGTGCACTATCATAGAGTCATCTGCCACTGTGCAATGACAGCATAATCATGTTCAACCCCATGAAAGAGAATTCAGATGAAAGTTTCTATTTTTCATAGAAGAACTTGGAGTGAATCAGAAATAAGATCTTCAAACTAAGAACAGCATTTTCTCATAGCCTTTCAATTCTTTGCTCAGAAACATGGGCAATCCTACACACAAAGGACTCACAATCCAAATAAATTGGTGTAGTTTTTGCTGATTTTGTTTTCATTCCATTTCTATCAAAATTTTAAAATTATTAAGGCCTAGACTCATTGTAGCACCAGTACCTGGCTAATACCCCAAAGGACTGGAACAAAATTCAAGATGACCTTAATAGATTAGAAAGCTGGGCCAAAGCTAACAAAATGCATTTTAACATGAAGAAATGTAACAGTACTGCACTTATGGTGGAAAAATGAAATGCATAGATATAGGATGGGGGATACCTAGCTTAATGAAACTACATGTGCAAGTGATCTAGGAGTCACAGTAGACCACAAATTGAACATGAGTCAACGGTGTGATGCAGCAACCAGAAAGGCCAATGCAATTTTAGGCTTTAAAAGTATAGTGCCTAGATCAAAGGAAGTAATAGTGCCACTCTATTCTGATTTGGTCTGGCCTCACCTGAAATACTGTGTCCAGTTATGGGCACCACAATTCAAAAAGGATGTTGACAAGTTGGAGCATGTCCAGAGGAGGGCAACTAAAATGGCAAAGGGTGTGGAAACCATGCCTTATGAGGAAAGACTTAGGGAGCTGGGTATATTTAGCCTGGAGAAGAGATAATAATAATAGTTAAGGGGTGATATGATTTAGGTATTTGAAGGCGTGTCACACTGGGGATTGATCAAGCTTGTTTCTGCTGCACCAGAGATTAGAACATGGAACAATGGATGCAAGCTACAGGAAAAGAGATTCCACCTCAACATTATTGACAGTAAGAGCTGTTCGACAGTGGAACACATTCCCTCAGAGTGTGGTGGAGTCTCCTTCCTTGGAGGTCTTTAAACAGAGGCTGGATGGCCATCAGTTGGGGATGCTCTATGATTCTATGACATGAAAAAACTTTCTTTCTTCTCCCATCCCACCTCTTTGTTTCAGAAAATGTCCAGGCCTTCTGAAGTACCTTATGATGTTATGTGGAATAGGGTTCCATGGTGATGGGAGGTCATACCCATCATGGTTCCCTCAGTAGAACAACCCCACCCACCAGAGGCTCTGACCTATGTCTGTGGCCACGTTTGCATGGGCCATATACCATATCCTCCCCCCCACACACACACACACACCATCCTCACAGCAATCAGTCTGAATGAAACAGGGCCCGATCCCAGGCTCTGGTTCAAACCCATAGTATATCCTCCTTTAAGCTAAATTTTAAATTTGCTTCAGAGTAATGGCAGGTGGCTGTCTGTACCCATCCATTGCCATCACGACTTGCTCCTCTGAGGTCAGAGGGCCAGTCTTGTGATCAATACTGAACAACTCAATTTCAACCTTAGACAGAGCAACCCACAATGATGGAACAGCCACCTACCAACACTCCAAAGTGCCCAGATAATGGGGGGATGTTGGTGCAGCTTTGGGGCCAGAATACTCCAGGCTGCTCCCTGAGTATTTTGGTTCATGCAGACACCACCTGTGTATACAGCACATGTGTATACAACAACAACAACAATAACAACAACATTAATTAATTAGTCGCCTGACCATATCAACAACACATGTATATACATTTCACACGGTAAATCAAAGAATAATGTTTTAAGCTTGATCCAATTGGAGAGGTGGGATATAAATTATTATTATTATTAATTATTATTATTATTTGATGCTCAATGAGAAAAAGAAAACAAGACATAAGTGATACTTCCCCGTTGTACCTCATAGCAGCATGCCAAATATTAATGTAAAACTAAAATACACTGCAGTTCTGATCATACACACATACAATGGAATTAGTCCTGCAGAAATCAGTCCTATTTTTTCCAGACTGGAAATGCACAGTACACTTTCTTTTAGTTTTAATTATATGAGTCAAAGCCTGGAAATCTTTCTACTAGGACTTATTTTCCAGGACAGGAGTGGGAAATGTCAGTTGCATATGGCCCTTGAATCCCACTTCTGTAGTCTCATATCCTCTAATATTTCACAGATGAAAACCGAGACACATGGGGCCGAGCAACCTCAGTGTGATCAAGACAGGATTATAATTAGAATTAATTAAACTGAGAAAGCACACCCTCCAATATTTCACAGATCAAAACTGGGACACATGGGGCCAGGCAACATCAGAATGTGGTCAGAGAAGCAAAAGTTATTAATGTGCACACAAGCTAGGAATGGTTGCATCAGTTTGCTTTTGTTTGAGTCTCCTGGCAGGGGCAAGATTCCACCCCTTCCTCTCATCTCATCTACTATTGAGTTAACTAAGGGGTTGTCTACACAGCCAGGCCAAAAGGCCCATGTTTCCCCGGGCCTCATATTGTCCAGTTCAGACAATGCAGGCCAAAACCCCTGGGTGAGGATCGGGCCTCATCCTGCCAGACCACACAATGATTGGGTGGATCTGGCCAGATCCTGGGGTAAACAACTTTTTATCCTGGGTCAGTTTGACCTCTGGCTTTTATAAGCGCCCCCTCCCCTCACTCCTCAACTTGCTGTGCCATTGCTAGAACCAAGGAGCCCCCTGTCACCATATCTCACATAGAAATAGGGCACGTGGCCATGTGGGTGCAGCCAAGCACCCCATTTCTGCATTAGACAGGGCAACAAGGATGGGAGGGTTCTCAGTAGCAGAGATGGCATGGCAAGGTAAGGAGTGAGCACTGGTAGTGGGCCAGCATGGGGAAGAGTGTGTAAACACCTGACCATCCCTGTGCTGGCCTGGAGACTGAACCAGGTGAGCACCGGGGTCAGAATGGCACATGCTCAGCCCATGCAATCCTGGCCCATCTGCTCAGCCCCAGAGTGAAACTACATTTGTATTTTGAATTCAGTTTGCAGCAACTGAAGTAAGCCTGGTTTGCAGCAAGTCAAGGACAAAGGGATAAAGGAGGAGGAGGAGAGAGAAATTGGGATATTTTTAAAACAGCTTAAAAAGTGAGGTGGTAGTAGATTAGTCATGGGTTACAGGTGGGTTACCTGATAATAGGATCTGTAGCTCATGCCATGCCAATATTAGCAGGAATCAATAAATTTGTTTTTTCCTCCATTCATTGTTTGTGTGTTTCTGACTCCATCAATCAACCGGGAATCTGAACACTAGGACTGCAATTAATGTATCTATGCACTGAACCTGATAGATACAGCCTTCTGGCAAGATTTGTAATAAGCTACACTGGAACAAAGTGTGTAATAGAAAGAGAGTTAAAATGTGAACATACTAATTATGAAAATACATAGCATGTAATAGTGTGTTAAGAGAGCAGTGAGTAAAGTTATAAAAAGGAAAGTAATTACTCAATTTTGTTCCACAGAAGATATAACACTGTAATGAAAGGTTTGACCCACTCTACTCCACCTATTTTCTACCTTCACATACTAAATAACCAGAGGGTAGAGCCCAAATGTACATATTGGGATTAGCTATTAATTATTATAATTATCTAATGATGGGCTAGGCTAGCAAGTTGGCAGAACTACCATACACTTAGAAGCATGATGCAATTTTAAAATTGTATATAAAAGGGGGAAAAAAATGCCTTTCAAGGACAACTTTAGCTTGAAGCTGCATTTCTGCACAAGGAAGGTCCTCTCTACCCTGTACCACAAACATGAGTTTCTTTAACCAATCACTGAGACAACAAGTCACTTCTTCCCGTTGTGACAGAAGATCAGGAAGGATGTCTGGCAGTGGGATGTGCAGCTTGAGTAGTGGTGGTGGATCTAATGGCAGGGTCTTTGGTGGGAGCTCCAGCAGTGGTGGTGGCCATGGTGCATTGTGCTCTGGAGGGGGTCTATGCAATTTCAGTGGGATGTCTGAGGGTAGAGAGAGATGGGGTTCTGGTGGCATCACCTACAACACTAATGGCTCCTGGGGTTCTGGTGCTGGATGGGGTGCAGGGGGAAGTGACTTCAATGGAGTCTCCAACAGCTTTGGGTCTGGTGAAGGTCGACTTCTTTTGGGGGGTGAGAAGCAAACAATGCAAAACCTAAATGATCGCTTAGCAACCTATCTGGGCAATGTGCAAGCTCTAGAAGAAGCTAATAGTGAACTCGAGAGGAAAATCGCAGAATGGTATGAGAAAACTGGAACTAGGAACAGAGATGGAGATCAACGGGACTATAGTCAATATTATGCAATCATTGATGACCTCAGGAAACAGGTAAGAAAACTAGGAGTCCTTGTAGATCTCTGGTTTCTATTTAGAATTCTAAATAATTCTATTTATTATACAATATCAGACTATCTGTATTCATTTATATTGTTGTAGGCTTGGGGATTTCAGCAAGAGAGGGTTAATGGGGTCAAAGTAAGCGCTTATGTTCTTTAATGGTTAGCATAGAATACCTGGCATAAAGGACCTTCTGGATAAATGGCTAAGAAATGACTAGGAAATAGCAAGAGACATTTCTGGAAGATGAGAGACAATGTTGACAAAAGGCTGACCTTTTTGGAGAGGGATGGAGAAAGAGCATTTGAATCCTGTGAAATTCTTTTGAGTCACTGATAGTTCCCATACCTGGAACATTTGGAAATACAAAGCTGGGCACATAAAAAATAAGACATAGCTAGGAGACATATTTGCATGCACACATATACATTCATGTGAAATTCAGGATTGGCCCTTTCACAGGGCACTCATCTCAGGCAGCTGGTTCTAGGCATCATTAAAAGTTAGTTAAAAGTTGTTTAATTCAGTTTGAGCCTGTGTATATGTAGGTGAAATGTTCAGAAGAGGACTACATTGGCATGCCAAAGACTACTGGTTGAGTCTCCCTTATATGGAATTCTAAAATATTCCAAAAATCAAAATCTTTTATAGATGGTTGAGATAGTGATACCTTTGTTTTCTGATGGGTCAACGTACACAAACTTTGTTTCATGCTCAAAATTATTTTAAAATATTGTATAAAATTAGCTCAGGCTATATATAAGGTATATATGAACCATTAATTTTGTGTTTGTAAACCTGAATCCCATCTCCAATATATCTCATTATGTACATATATGCAAAATCCTCCCAAAAAATCAAACTCCAAAATATTTCTGGTCTAAAGGATTTGAGATAAGAGAGACTCAACCTGTACATGGTTCATGGCTGAGCTGGGAGATAAACCCCATCCCTGTTCAAATCAAACATTTCATTACCTAGTGTCTTTTCTTTACAGACAGTTGCTGCCATTGCAGAGAATGGAAGAATTGTTCTGCAGGTTGACAATGCTAGGCTAGCTGCTGCTGACTTTAAACTGAAGTAAGTGGGTACCACATTCTGTATCTTTTCTGTTGTATGCCCAGTGTCCATATGTGGAATGGTCTCCCCAGTGAGGTTAGGCAGGCGCTCAATGGTGGATATTTCTGCTGTAATCTAAAGGTCTAACCACTCATTGAAATACTTTCCAGACGGTTTTTGTGATGGTTAACATTATAATTTACCTCAATTTTTTTCATTAATTCTTAATAGATTTTAATTTTTGTTATTATTTTATTCTTCTCAGCTATGGGTTTTCTCATGTTTCCTTTTACTGTAAACATGACATTTTTTAAAATGCTTTAAAATAAATAAATAATATACAGGCCAGGAGATCACAACATGAAAAAACATGCAAACGTCACAGAGAATTCAATTACATTTACTTCTGAGGAGACAGATGTAGAACTGTGTTATAAATCTGTATCGAATTTCAAATAAAGCCTAGCATAGAAACTAGCAGTCAAATAGAAAATCCATGCAAAACAGAGGTGCAGAGGGGAAAAACATCCACCAAAATGAACTCTATCTCTCTCCATGCCCTCTCTCTTCAACTGTATTCCATACATCTACTGCAAATTGGGAGTGATAAGTCAGGGCTCGTCTATACATGTGTAGTATGTGAATTGCTGTGGATTTTCGCACATTCACATTGATGTGTAATTGTCTGCATTTTCCTGTGCAAATTTGCATCTATTCACCCTCCTACTGCTGAAAATGCACAGCCTTGTAAATCCATGCCAAGCGGATGAACAGCCACATGTAAAATAATGTGGATATCTGTGGATACGCCAGTAAAAACCATGATTCGTTTTTATGTGGAGTTTGAGGAATTCTCACCTATCCCCACAAAAAGCCTGAATTCTTTTAAATAGAGTGTGAAGGGATTGTATTCTATTCAAATGGAATATTTGGGTAGACTATTTTAATCCTGTAGACAATTTCCATGCACTTACTTCTCTCACTTTCTTTACAAGTTCTGTATGTCTTTTTTTGTGCATATTTACAAATGGGATGCATCAGTGAGCACATATCCTGTTTGACGAATGCATACTTGCCCATATTTTATAAATAAATATACTGTCTTTTGCAATAAAAAAAATGAATGTGTGTAGTCGAACACATATTTGTTCCTTCATGAAAGACATCACAAGTCTGGAAATGTGCAGGTTTCTGTCTGAAAATTATACCCAGTTGTGTATTCAGTCCAATAGCTGCAGAGCTGGGTACATTTGATTTTTGAAAGACATACTTGAATGAAACATTCTCCTAACAGAGAGTTCTTCTAATCGCTTTCTTTTCTAGGTATGATAATGAAATGGCCCTCCGCCAAAGTGTTGAAGCTGACACTAATGGCCTGCGCAAGGTCCTGGAGGAAATTACCATAACAAGAGGTGATCTTGAAATGCAGATTGAGAGCCTGACTGAGGAGCTGGAGTATATTAAGAAGACTCATGAGGAGGTAATAAAATCTCAATTATACACTGAACCATGGTTAAATATATCTCTAGGTCTGCCTATATCAATAGCAAAGCTCTCATTGATGTGTTAAAAGAGTTGTATTGTTTCCATTCATAATTCAAAAACTAGGACATTAATCCTGCTCTAGTTTTATGCAAACAAAGTCCTAGTGTTAATGATGAAGCAGAATACAATATGGACCCCAGGTCCATAGCTGATAGAGCCATTTTAGATTGATTCAGATTCTGAGTCAATCTAAAATGGATCTATCAGCTGTTGAAATAACCTGTGGCCATTTCTACTTAGTTATACAGGCAACTTCCATATCCACAGATATTTTAACCTTCCAGCATCCATGGCTTGAAAATATTTTTAAAATGTATTAATCCCAGCAAGTAAACCTTAATTTTGTCATTTTATATAAGGGACACTATTTTACTATGCCATTGTATTTAAGGGGACTTGAGCATCCATGGATTTTGTTATCCATGGAGAGTCCTGGAACCAAACCCCAGCAGATATCAAGGGCCCACTGTACCTAGAAATTCAAGAAGAGCCATCCTCTCCATCACTTCTCCTAGAACCATCAAGATATACTTAAGACCATCAACACTTTCAAAAACAACTTTCAGGAAAATAAACCTATCAATGGCTAATAGTCATAATGATAACAAATTACCTCCAGTACCAAAGGCAGTATGCCTCTCAGTACTGGTTGCCAGGAAAAATGAGCCTCAACACATATGGTGATATGAGAGATCATAAGAGTTGTGCTGGACCCAATGAAACCTTATCTATTGTAGCTTTCTGTTCCCATAGTGACTAGCTCCTTATAGTGGCATCACCGAAGGAAGGGTGCAGTGGTGCAGACCACACTGGATGACACCCCACAGAGGGGTGTCACCCAGTGGGATAGCACACCTCAAGGGGTGCAGGCAGTTGCCTTCTGAGTCCAGCGTGGCAATGGCCACATGGGTCCTGGAAGGCCAGCAGGGAGATTGCTGCCTTCTGGGTCCTCTGCAGCCATGGGAACATGGGGCTTGGAAAGCCAGGGGGGGGGGGGCCGGGGGGGGGGGGCTTCTGAGAGGGTCAAGCACGCCCCCTCCTCTCACTGCTGCAGTGCCACTGTATGTACCATGGAAGCAAGGTGTGGGAACTGCCTTTTTGACCCCACCCCAGAAGCCCTAGCTTCCTGCTCTGGATGACACCCCAAGCAGGGACGCCACTGACTCCCTACAAGAAGGGGTGCCACTAGAGCCAGAATTTCACGCGCTGGCCCTGGGGCCTGAACCTAAAGAGGCCTAAAAGATCATCACTACACAGCCTTTATAACATCCAAAATGATCAGGAATACTGAACTGCAGTAGCAGCTACCTTCTTCATTTCCCCAAATGTGCTTCTTGGCTTCAACATTCGCATTTAGGTATCACTATTAAATTTGTGTTATTAAGCCAGTATTAATACCTTAATGTCAGCTATCTGAAGTTTTTGAAATCATTCAGTGTTGATGCCACCCATACCACTAGTCAGAGTGATGCACCTGTCTAAGCGCATAGATGTTTGGTACAAGGTGGTTGCTTGCTGCCATTTCATCCTAATCTCTACAACTCTGGAGATCAAGGTTCAATTCCCAGATCAACCATGAAACTCACTGGATTACCTTGGGCAAGACACATGGTCTCAGCCACAGGAGATGGCAATGGCAAACCTCCTCTGAACAAATCTTGCCAAAAAAAACTCCATGATAGGTTCGCTATAAGTTGGAAATGAACTGTAGGCACACAACAAAAATAACTCCTAACATCTATGTGTGGGATAGGAAGCTGTCCCATCACCAATGCTGAAGTAAAATTCAGCTGTACGTTTGGTGGATTCAGTATGTGGAATGGTGGGGCATCTTTGCTTCAGGACAAAGATATACATCTTATTTAAGTCCATTTTCTCATAGCAAATTAAGAGGTACATCTTTATTGGCACAGGATATGAACTCTATGAAGGATGCCACCACTGGAGATATCAATGTCGAAATGAATGCTGCACCTGGAGTTGACCTGACTGCTCTCCTCAATAAGATGAGGGTAGAATATGAGGCACTTGCTGAGGAGAATAGACAAGACATTGAGGCTTGGTTCAATGAACAGGTGAAAGAAATACAATTTACTTCATGGGGAACTTTCTTGAAGGAAAGTTAAGGAACATATCTCTTTTTAAAATATATACAAATTGAAAAACATTTCAGAGTGAAGAACTTAATAAGCAGATCAGCAGCAATGCTGATGAGACCAATACCTACAAGAATGAAATTATTGAGCTGAGACGTAACTTACAAAGCCTAGAAGCTGAACTTCAGACCCAACTTGCTCTGGTATGAAAAATTCTTTCCCTTTCTTTCTCTTTTAAACACAAATGAGGAAATATGTTTTCTATGCATATATGTATCAGTAATCAAAGCTGGGGGGGAAATAATCTTTTTGACATCAAATGTCCAGAATGCTCCATCCAGCAGAGCCACTGTTCATAGAAGCTGGGGATTTCCTAAAGTTGTGATCTAAAAACATAGCTTTTTTCCCCAAGTGAGATGCAATACAACTAGATATTCAGTACATTGTACAGCCCAGCATTCCTGGGTCCATACTGCACACAAAGTACTGGGAAGTACTTTTTCTTTCTTTCATGTCCATTTAGAGTAACTAATCCTAGCCTGGCACTTTTCAATGTCTTCTACTAGAGCTCCCATCATCCCAAGTCACCATATTTCCTGGGCATGGAGGATACTAGATTGAGAAAGTCTGATTTCGACAGGTATCAAACCTTTAAAGCAGTGCTGAGGAACACATCACACTTCAGATGTTGTTTGAAAACAAAATTATGTTGATATCTGAAGTAAAAATTGGAGACATGTCTACATCTGGCAAAAATATGTATTCTAAATATTAGAAGACCTTAAAAATTTAAGAAGGATGAAATTTGCTTTAGACTTATGGAGCCGTCTTTATCTTGAATGCTTGATCTTTGGCAAGCATCAAACATCAAATGCCTTTAACTGTGTCACAATATAAACAATATCAATCCCGAAAGACAATCAAATCCTGTATATCGAATAGCATCTAGAAAATAATATTGCAGTCGAGAATCACTTATCTAGTATTCGGCTTCAGAATTTGGAAGTGGATTTAGATGAAAACCTTTGAGTCAAAAGGAATTTGAACTTTAACTTCCCCAAATCCTTTGTAAAAAGGTGGGCAACCTTTTTAAAAACTGTGTTTTTGAAAAGCCACAGAATAAGCCTAGCTGACATCTGAGCTGTATATGAGCTGTGTTCACTGGCATCCAGGCTGTATATGGGCTGCATTCGCCAAGCCAGAGGTGAATGTGATAAAACCCGTTTGTAAATTTAAACACACCTCTATCCCATTGCAGATAAAGCACTTTAAAAAGAGTGTGCTAATCTCCCTAGACTCATTTTATCTGCTCTTTGCCAAATGGGCAAGAATAATTTTTCTCTTTCCTGAGAGCCTACTGTCACTGGAGGAAGAATGAAAGAGGAAAGAGTGTGCCCCCCCACAACCCCTAATAGGTGACCCTCAATGAATATGGCCTTCAAATAAAAATGGTTCTTTAACTCTCATTTTAATTTACAATGCCCAATTTTCCTCTTTCCTCAGAAACAATCTCTGGAGGCCACCTTGGCACAGACAGAAGGTCAGTACTCTGCCCACATTTCCCAAATACAAGGAATGATTAGTGTTGTGGAAGGACAAGTCCAGCAGATCAGAGATGACATGGAGGGACAAAACAGAGACTATGAACAGCTTCTAGACATTAAGATCCGCCTAGAGAATGAGATTGAGACTTATCGCCGTCTGCTGGATGGGGGAGACAGGTGAATAAAGAGAAATGTCACAGTATTCTCCCTTTCCTAAATTCCATTGATCTTTCTTTATCCAAGGTCCTCCTTTGTCTAAGGCAGTGTTGGGGTACCATGTGGCTTAAGGGCTACACACAGACTCAAATCTTTGCTGTTCTTTCTTTCTTTCTTTCTTTCTTTCTTTCTTTCTTTCCTTCATCTTGGCAGGCACTGAAGAAAAGATGAAAAAAGAATTGCCATTTTGAGGAGCCTCCAGAATAGCAATTCTTTTGCTACACAAGATGCAGCCATACCCAGAAATGTTACTTCCATTTTAATTTCTCCATGTTTTCACCCATTTGGGGGACTGATTTGCTCACCGTTGGTTTCTGCAGAAAGGAAACTGATCCCCAGAGTTTACAAAACCCTATTCTTTTGTGGCTGAACTCCAATAACCATCAGCCCAAGCTATTACTCAAGCTGGCTGGGGATGATATGCGTTGTAGTCCAATCAAATCTGGAGGGCCACAAGTTCCCCACTCCAGATCTGTGGAGTGCTTGAACACTAGTTGGTTTGTTATTATTAAATGATTCATTGCTCACTTATGATATGCAACTTGTATATCAAGTTTGGAGATCTTTTTATCTTCCCAAATAGAAACATGCACGTATTTTTGTTCTTGTTTTAAATACTGTATAAGCATTTTTACAAACATACACTTTCTAAAAGCATGTTTACTATTGGCTAAAATATGGGTGTGCTCATTTTATAAATATACACATTTAGCATGCATATTTTTCAAAAGTATGCATGGTTTTGTGCACATTTTTTAATTATTATTTTCAGCACATTGGAGACTTCAGTGTTGCCAGTCTGAGGAAATGAAAGACATTCTCAGGGAGAAACACAATCCAAATTTCTTTTGCCCCCTTAATTACAGCTTAACATTCTTACTAAATGACAGTACATATGGAACTCTAGCAAACCAAAATGTTCTTATTTCATATATTTTCATTTTATATATCAAACTTCATTATGATTCATTATTAAACAACAAATTAGATATTGCTTTTTCCTCCAGATTTTACCTGAAGTCCATTTTAAAAATAGTGATTTTCTTGATACTGTTAAGCTCATATCAATAGGTGCCCTCTTTATCTCTGTTCTAAGTCATGGCAGTAATATGATAAATCTTGTATAATGTTGAATTCTTTGTTTTTTTGTTTTCTACTGGTTATATAGTGATTTTGAATCTGGAAGCACTACTGGATGCAAAGCTTCAGGAATGAGAGAAAATGCTTCAGAAGCTCAATTTAAAGGACCAGCAGATTTGAGATCTAGAGACCTGAGATCTTGCAGCCCTGGATCTAGAGCTTTAGGTTCTGGAAATTCAAGATCCATGGGATCACCACCTACGGATTCAAGTTCTAGGTGGTCAGGATCTTCTGGTTCTTCCATTTTGCAGTCTCAGTCCAAAAGCTCTGGATGTACAGATACAAGATATAGAAGCTCAGGATCTATGGGCACAAGTGAAGGTTGTGATGATTCAGGATCAAGATACGGAAGCACAGCCAGGGGTAATAAAATTTTATTTTTATATTTCTTTACTTTTTCTTAAATTCCACCTTTCTCAAAACAATTTTATTTCGGTATAAATATCCACCAAAAAGTGTGGTTTAATGGTTTGTGAGTTGGGCTAAAATACTCAAAGACCAAGGTCTAAATCCCCAATTCAGCTATGGAAAGCCACTGGGTCACACTGTCAGCCTCAAAGTAAGGACAAACCCCCTCCGAACAAATTTTCCCAAGTCTCCATAAGTCAGAAATTACTTCAAGGCACATAAGAACAACAAAATATACTAAATACTGGTAATAAGTAGCTTCCTTAGGCTGCATCCACACTGCAGAAATAATCCAGTCTGTCAGTGCCATGGCTCAATGTTATCGAAAACTGTAGTTTGTTGTGGCACCAGATCTCTCTGACAGAGAAGGTTAAATGTCTCACAAAAGTACAGTTCCTAGAATTCTTATCCACCATCCTCTACCTATGGAGCAGTTTCTATGGTGAATTATTGTCTATGCAAGGTGTGGTCTGCGTGTATCTGCTCCAGCTACCTCCCTTATTTGCACCAATCAGCACATCTAATACCAACATGCGGCTGACATTTGTTGGTGCTGCAAACAAAAGGCCTTTTCTACTGCAAAATAAAAGTATACCATTTCACAAAAGAATCAATACATTCAATTTGGCTTGGTCCATTTAGCGTATCATATCCATCAATTTATTTATGTAAGAAATCTCAAAATAACTCTGTTAATTGTAGGTGAAGTAGCCTTCTCCCGTTTCTAGCCATCCAAAACATAGGCACCATAAACTGATTTATAATCTGTACTTTACATGAACAATGATAATACTCTTTCAGATAACTAAAAGAAACCCACCGGATTTAGCGTTAGCCCTCATATACCATCTGGTGAAGCCATTGAACTATATGTAGCCAACAGAATTGAATTTCAGGAAACGACCAGCAAGTCTAATACAAAATTACATTACCAGTCTCAACCTCTAGCATTTAAATATGTCAGCCCATGATATTTTATTTAATTTTAAGTTGTATTTGGTGGAGGAACTGTGGTTCAGTGATTGAGCACATTTGATAGAAGAAGGTCTCAGGTTCAGTTCCAACCATCTCCAAAGAGGGCTAGGAAAGAGTCTCATAGAAAACCCTGGAGAGCCACAGCCAATCAATATTGACAATATTGCATATATGAATAAGGAAGACCACCATGTAAAAGAATTGCTGCTGTCTATTATTATTATTATTATTATTATTATTATTATTATTATTATTTTGTTACACAGATCCACCAAAGACAAGAGTGATCAAGACCATTGTGGAAGACAGAATTGGGGACCAAGTGATCTCAACTCATGTTCAGTCAGTTGAAGAAAAGCCAGTTATATAAACAAGCTTACATCCAGAAAAAGGAAGGCTTTTTGAGCATGGCAACAAAAGAAAATGCTATAGAAACATGTCATTGTATTTGCCTTTGTTTCTTTGCTTTTTTCACTCCTGATTTTCTGAGCACACCTTCCTTCTCTGCAGCCTTAAGCATGAAAACATCGATCTCATTCTCTGGCATTATGCAATAAATATTTCCCTACTGTAGCAAATGAAATAAGATTTTGGTCATCGTGATGCTTCATTTTAAGTTGTTGACCCCATCTTGCCTATGCAGTTCAATCATAGTGACTGTCAGTCATGAGCTGGTACATTGGCGCAGGGCATGGAAAGCCAAGGAGAGGGCCATAAATTTCTGACAACCACCTCCCTTAAAAAACAAAAACTCAAACACCACTTCCATTGCATTATTTTACAAAACTTAGCAAAGATGTTGCTCTTTAGGTATAGTATTTTGTGGACTTTTTACCATAACTTATTTTTCTTAGGAAGCAAATGGATCATCTTACCCTGTGAAATAGGTTGTATTCACATAGTCCTCTGAATTCTGGTTGTTGATCATAGTTCACACTGACAGTGAAACAAGGAAGGCCACCATTTCATTATATAACATATATTTACTATATCTTTCAGGTCCAGATTTGACATGTTCCTTTTTTAAACCTCCCTATTTTGAATGTAGCCTCACAAATCAGGATGGCAGAAACAGCAGGAAAGGACTTTGCTTATATTTTATCATAGCCATATTTTTCTGCAAAGAAGGAAAAACACTTTAAAATTTCATACTCTACTATTATCTTTATTGAGAAGACTTAAATACAGTACATGTCATTTTTGAGATTACCCCTGCCCTAAGGCCTAGAAGTAGTTTTGCTCTGCCTTGCAAAAATTTTATCTCAGAGGTCACCAACTTGGTCACCCACAAAACAATGTAACAAAATCTAGGATAAATCTTGTTGTTTGGACCCGATTAACAGAGCGCATCCCGTTTCACATTTAGAAGGCATCCATTAATTCTCAGTTTCCAAAGGAATAACCACATTAATCTCTTGCAGCAAAAACAAGAAAGATTTACAAATGTTTTAGTTCATGAACTCCCATGTCTTATTTCATCCTTGTTTCCCAGAGGAAAAATGGCAAGGAGTCATTTTGAGTAGACCTTCTGAAGGCTGAGCTTCTACCTGCAAAGTGTGCACTCTTCCACTAGTCCAAGTGCATTCTCTCTTCAGAGGACAGATTGGCTGAGATGCTGCATCGAAATGTAGCTTCATGCATGCAGTTGCCCATTCTTATTCCTATTACCTCAAGCTCCAGCAGGGTTTTGTTGTTGCTGCTGCTCTTATTCCTGAGGAGAGAGGGAGAGGAGAGGTAATTCAGAGATCAAATAAAAGCTGGAATAAACTCAGTGCAGGAGTGAGGAGAAACAGGGTGCACTGCAGAATAGCCATATCTTCATGATCTGAATTGAATACATTGTATATTGATTTGAGGTACTCCGGAGACTGGGGTTCAAAACCCGACTGAGCCACTAGGAAGCCCACTAGGTGACCTTGGACAACTCAAACTCTCTCAACCTCAGCAGAAGGCTAAAGAAGGCCCCCTCTGAACAAATTTTGCAAAGAGAAGCCCATGTTGGGATCATCTTAAGGTTGCCGTAAGTTGGAGTTGACTTGAAAGTACACAACAACAATCTTCTAGATCCCACTGATAAGAAGCAGAAGCAACAGCTCCTCCTGCGTATTGACAGCTGTGTGATGGGGAAGCTTTGTGATGGAGCATAAAGGAAAGGAGCATATATGAAATTTATACTTTTTTTGAACATTTTCAAACCGTGTATGCTTGAATCCGTGCATAAAAAATCCATGTATAAGAAGGGCCGACTGTATTCTGATTTAGACGGGGCAGTGCCCTCTACAACATCTGGGCCTCTGGATCATGATCAAGAGCCTCTTGGGAGAGTTCAGTACTCTTTGTTTCATTCAAATCATGTCACAGGTGTCTCTGGGTTCATTTGTAGGATATTTTTCAATGGGTGGTTGATTTCATAATAGGTAACTGGGTGTTGTTGAAGATGAGTATTCACTCAAGAAAAATCAGAGTGCTCTCACATCTGTGACTGGATAAATGTCACTCACCTGCCCATCCACTCAAAAATGATTCATGTTTTATACATTCAAAAGCCTAATATAAATTAAAAATATTTGCAGGGCTCGAAAAAGTTACTATTTAGGCCACAATTCTCCACATCACCCAGTCAGCACAGTCTATGACAAAGGAAAAAATTAAAGTTGGGTTCCTCCCCCCCAAACTCTGATACTAACATAGCTGTCTTGCACAGAAGACTGGGAAGTCTGAGGCTTACTTGCTTATCTGACCAAATCCACTGTACTCCTACATACCGTATGGCCAGTGGTAACCAGTGCTCAAGTAGTGTTGAAGTGAATATGGCTAGTTTCTCCTTCCATATAAGATCTTCGAGTGTATCACTAACATTCCAAAAAACCAATCTCTTCATGAAAAGTCACATAACATATGATTTCATGGTCTGTTGTAATGTGTGAACGTCTCTCTTCTTACAAGTCATAGTTTGTTGTTGTTATGTGCCTTCAGGTTGACTCTGATTTATGGCAACCCTATCATAGGGTTTCCTTGGACATACTGTATTCACTCGAAAGGAGTTTGTCATTGACTTCCTCTGAATATAGCATAGCAGTGCTAGGTATTACCTTGTGGTTTCCATGGACCTGCTTAGTTTCTGATATCAGATAGAATCTGCTGCCCTCCAGGTATTTGTTAACTAACCTCAAACCACAAATTAAGCACATGATTTCTTAGTGGTTTACAAACTCTGGTGTGTGTGCATGCATGCTTGTGCGTTGTTAAATCCATAGGTTGTCATGATGTCAGAACCCACAACGTGGCTTGTCTCCGGCTTATTTCCCCAGCTGCCCACACTAAAATAGGAGCTGGCAAAAGGGTTATGAAAGAAACAAACCAGAAGTGGGGAAGAGAAGCCCATGTTTGTTTCGTTGTGTATTTTGCCACTTAAGCAACAACCCATTTTTATCACAAACCATGGATTATGTGTAAATGTGTGCTTAGAATCTGCATTTGAATTAGCCTAATACTTATGTTCAGTCCTGGACAATCCAAAAGTACTTTTGGGTACCATATGTCTGACATAGGATGAGAAAAATAATTATATAACAAAAGGTACTTACGCTTTGAAAGATGTGTTACTGAATCTTATCACAGCTTTGTCTCTGAGAGTTTATGCAAACTGATCCCTCTGAACAAAAACAAATCCAACATTTATCTGTTTGTATCTGCTCAAACTTTGCAGTTGGTTCTTGTCAACCAGGTAACCATAACCTCAAATATTTCTTCTCTTTTTCATAGGAACATCTAAATCTTCATGAGTGCTTGATTTAATACATGCGATCTTGCTCTGTGCTTCTTAACTTCCAAAGCATTGTTTAACTTCCCAAGTATTCCAAACTTTGCTAAGCTCGTTGTTGAAATACTCTCCATTTGCTGGATCCTTGACAATGTGAACACAAACACAAAACAAAACAAAAGCTTCAGGAAATGAAACTAACGTCTTCTTGGATTAAAATCTGATATTATGGCAAAGTGCTTAGAGAAATAATAAGAAAATAAAAACTCCCACATTAGAAAACCAGGCAGGTAGAACAATGCAAGGATGCTTTTGCAGACATAAAACAAACTACACAAGTCTTTGCACCACCCAAAGAGGGAAAAAATGACTGAAGTGAACCATCCTTAAAAGTAGTTTGCACAACCTTTTGTCACAAAAGAGGCTATGTTGCAAGTGTGAATGTGAAGGCTGAGGAACGCAAAGAAATATGCTTAGAATGATGAGCTAAAAAAACACAAATGGTGGTAGGACCGGGATGGGATGGAATTACTCAATGTCGCTAAAAGGATAATGAAAGTTTCAGCCTGGTCAAATCCACCCACTCTCTATGTTGCGGGGGGGGGGATCATAAACAGCCGAGGGGGAAATGAACAAAGTGGAACATCGGGCCCGGTTATTAATATCCATCACTCACACTGGCCTGAGATGATAAATTGTCCAAACAAACAATGCAGTTATAAAAAGACATTCCAAGGAAGAACACACCCTTCCAAAATCAGCATATAAAAGCTTGAGACTATCTTTACCATTCAAGCTTTCTTTGGGTGACGCTTCTGCTTTTTTTTTGGTACTCCCTTGAAAGACCTTTAAAACCATGTCTTATTTGGGCCGTGGATCTAGGCAGGTTTTCTCCTCTCACAGTGGTGGGGCATCTGTGAAGCTTTCTAGTTGTGGAGCATATGGCTTGGGTGGTGGGTCCAGTGCAGGAAGCTTTGGCAGTGGGACAACCTGGGGTGCTGGATCAAGATGGGGAGGCACTGGAGGTGGCACCGGGGGTTGCTTTCATATCTACAATTCTTCTGGCTCTGTTGGCATTGATGGCAGACTTCTCTCTGGTGGGGAAAAAGAAACCATGCAAAACCTGAATGACCGTTTGGCTTCCTACCTGGCTAAAGTGCATGATCTGGAGGAGGCAAACAGTGACCTTGAGCTAAAAATCAAAAACTGGTATGAGAAAACTGCACCTCAGACCAATGGGGGACTCCGTGACTATAGCAAATATTACACCTCCATTGATGACCTTCAAAATAAGGTAAGCTGATGATTTTGAAGTAGATTTTGGAAAACCAAGTAAGGTGTGATTTCAGAATTGAAAGATTTTCAGTGCAATCCTGCTGCTGCTGTTGTTGTTGTTGTTTTCTATCTTGTTTTTTTTCCCAGTTTGGGACTCAAAGTGGTTTACAACAAGTTAAAAAACAGAACGTTAAAAATTCACAAGATGCAAAAATTAAAACATATATCATTATATATGTATGTTATATATAACACACACCAGCACAACAATTAGCAGGGTCCAGTTTATTGTTTAGGTGAGATGGGTCTTGTACGGTCACTCTTCAAATGTCCATCAAAACAGAAAAGTCTTTACTTGTTTGTGAAAAGAAAGTAGGGACTGTGCCAGTCTAATTTCTCTGAGCCTAGGGGTTTCCAGAGCCTAGGGGCAACTCCCGAAAAGACCCTCTCCCATGTTCACATCCGATATACATGTGAGAGTGGTGGGACAGAGAGAAGGGCCTCTCCAGCAGATCTCAAAGCATAGGCTAGATTGTAAGAGAGAATGTGGGTGCAGAATATAATCAGATATTAATATCACATATGAATTTTATCTCCTGTATGGACCCTGAACATGATCTTACATCTATTTTGTTATGGATTGGTTCAGCATGCCATTATACTCATTCTTTTTAAAAGCAACTTTTCAAGCTCTGCAAATACCGTTCACCTCATTCAGGTGGCCAAAATTTTACACTGATCCCCTTTAGAGCCATCATCCTAGCTTTCTTCCTCCATTCCCAGAACCTCTTTCAATTTTTAAAGTTTTTTTTAGCAAAAACAGTGAATTTATCCCATGGCGCTCATTTTCTCATTCACTCAAGACCCCCATTAATGTATTGTGACAACCTCCACAGTAAACCTTTATACTTCGTTGTTGTACAGTGCTGTTTTAAACAACCTGAGGATTAGCATAAATAAGCTTGAGCAATATTTATAATAATAAGCTAATATGATAGTATGATAAAGAGGAAAAGTAGAATGCAACTTCTCTGTGATTTTTCTTTACTCAAACACAGAAATTAGTCTAGCTTTAGACTGGAGTTCATAGTGAGGTTCAATTCTACCTGTTCCAGTTGTTCTTCAGAAACCACTTCCCTTTGTTTGCCATGAAAAATGTTTTGGTTCAACTCCAAAACACTCTTTTATCCACCATGCTTGTTGTTGTTAACCACCATCAAGTCGATCCTGACTCATGGTGACCCTATGGATAAGACAGCTCCAAGACTCCCTATCCTCCACTGCTTTGCTTAGGTCCTGTAAATTCATACCTGTAGCCTCCTTTATAGAGTCCATCCATCTAGCATGCAGTCTTCCTCTCTTTCTACGTCCCTCCATCTTTCCTAGCATTATTGTCTTTTCCAATGAGTGCCTTCTCCAGATGTGGCCAAAGTATAAAACGTCAATTTAGGTTCAAAACACACTACAGAAATAATCCAGTTTGAGATCACTTTAACTGCCCTGGCTCAATGATAGGGAATTCGAGGAACTGTAGTTTTGTGAGGAATTTAGCCTTCTCTGTTAGAGGCCTGGTTCCAACAACAAGCTACAATTCCCAAGATGCCCTAGCACTAAGCCAGGGCAGTTAAAGCAGTCTCAAACTGGATTATTTCTGCAGTGTGTTTTGGACAAATATCATATTTACTTCCAGGGAAATTTCTAGCTCAATCTGTTCTAGGACCCATTTGTTTGTCATCTTGGCTATCCACAGTATCCTCAGCACTCTTCTCCAGCACCACATCTCAAATGAATTGATTTTCTTCTTATCCACTTTCTTCACTGTCCAGTTCTCATTTCTGTACATAGTAATGGGGAATACAATGACTTGTACAATTCTAGTTTTTATGCTCAGTTGTATGTCTTTACTCTACTGGAACCTTTCTAGTTTTTTCATAGCTGCCCTTTCCATTCCTAGTCTTCTAATTTCTTGACTGCAGTCCCCGTTCTGATCTATGTTTAATCCAAGGTACAAGAACTCTTTTACTATTTCGATTTCTCCATTGTCTAGGTTGAATTTGTGTAGATCCTCCGTGGTTCCAGGTCTGTGATGTTTTCCGCTAGTAGTATGGTGTCATCTGCATTTCTTAGATTATTGACGTTCCATCTTCCATGCTTCCATTTGAGGGGGGGGGGTTATCTGTCTAAAACGAGTTGATAGTTTCAACTAGAGTTGACCAATTAAATCAATGGATCTTACGTAAGCGTCGAATTACTAAATTCCCATTAATTCAGTGAGTCTCCCCTAGTTGGGACTTAAGCCACATGCTGTATCTACACTACAGAATTAATACAGTCTGACACTATTTTAACTGCCATGGCTCAATGCTATGTCATTCACTGATCTGTAGTTTTGTGAGATATTTAACCTTCTCTCACCGAGAACTCTGGTACCACAGCAACTACAGATCTCAGGATTTCATAGGATGGGGCTTTGACAGTTAAAGTGGTGTCAAACTGTATTAATTCTGCAGTGTGCCAACAGGCATAGTAGGTGTAATAATCTGTATTTAACGTAACATGTAGTTTGCCCCACAGTCCTTGGTATAGCGGGCTAATAGATCCCAGCTATCAGGGCTGGGAAAGACTTTGGATTGTAACCATTTTAGCAACAAGTTCACTTTTAAGGTACTTTTGAGTCTTACAATATTGTAAATAAACAACATGCATAGCGTAATTTGGCAATTCCATCAAGGTGATGTTTGATGCATGAGAAATACATTGCATGTCTTGCTTTTTCTCTTATGACAACTTAATTACATTAATAAAAATGTCGAATCCTAACAAATCTGCCAAAAAGACTTCCTATTCAGTTTTCCCCTGTTTTTATTCTCCACCTCCACCCCACAAACCCCCGCATGCAGATCATTTCATCAAGCGTGAACAATGCCAGCATTATTCTCCAGATAGATAATGCCAGGCTGGCTGCAGATGACTTCAGAATGAAGTAAGTTGAAGCAGAGTATATCGCATTTCACTGGTAAAATGCAAGGATGGCAAGTAAAGGCATTGTGGGGTGCTTCTCTGCAACACAGATGGCTCCTAACACTAACAAACATTGGGCTTATTCCCACTTATATTTAAACCAGTTTGGGATTCACCTTCACTCAGTGTTGGTAAATCGATTTCAAAAGGTCTGTCATTCCCACTATGAAAGTGGATCTTTTCATTATCCCCCTGTAATCACTTCTTTTTCGGCACGATTGTCATCCCCACTAGTTTGCACCGCTTCAAAATGCATGTCAATTATCTGTGCGTCATCAGTGACATAAGCGGCAGCCCAGGAAGCCTGACATGGGAACTATATATATATATATTGATAGAAGATTCAATTCGTTGGCTGGTCCTCATTTTCAAGTAAGAGCAGATCGGTTTATTTGGGACCATTGTGTGTTGTGAAGAGACATCTAAACACATTTCTCTATTTTCTTCCTTAACTTATCCTGTGTTCATGTCATGTGTGAGGCTATATATGCAATGCCAAAATAATGCAGTTTGATACCTCTGTAACTGCTATGACTCAATTCTGGGATCTGGAGTTTTGCAAGGTATTTAGCCTCCCTGTCAGAGAGCTCTGGTGCCACAACAAACTATAAATCCCAGGATTCCATAAGACGAATTCATGGCAGCCAAAGCAGTATGGAACTGCATTATTTCTGCCATGCAGATGGAGCCTAAGGAAGAAAAAAAAAACCTCAGCTGGCAGAAGTGGAGTCTTTCCCCCACTTTATAGGGGAAAGGGTTACAGCAGTAGAGAATTAATTGATGTGATTAAGCAAGAAAGCTGTAGCTCAGCTGCACGCTGCTTAGCATATGGCTTAGCCCAGAGGCTGGGAGTTTGCACAGTAAAACCTTTATTGGGAACCACAGAAAGAATATATGCAATTATTCATTCCCAGATCAAAAAACACGTTCTCTGATAGTCAGAAAACTCTACTGAAAAGAAGAATAGACCATAAGAATTTTGTGCAATGCTCTTCTGGTATTCATCAAATGTCCCAATGTGCTGAAGGTCTCATCCACACTGCAGAAATAAAGCAGTTTGATACCACTTCAACTGTCATGACTCAGTGCTATGGAATTCTGAGATCTGTAGTTTTGTGAGTTATTTTGCCTCCTTTGTCAGATAGCTCTGGCGTTCCACCAAAGTACAGATCTCCGAATTCCATAGCATCGAACTATGGCAGTTAACGCAGTGTCAAACTGAATTATTTCTGCAGTGTGGCAGCAGCCAAAGAAGAATTATTCAGGAGAAAGGAACACACAGTTTTCTTCACAGAATTTATTTTCCAAAAACAGTTTTTTAACCCACACCCCCCAACAAATATGTTTTTATCCACAGAATAATTTATTTACATCAGTTTAGGACATTTCAGTATGGGCAGAATACTGAGAAGGAACAGTAAAAGCAAAAAGAAAACTATCATAATTATTCTTCTTTGCATGAAAAGATGAAATAGTCAACAACTTACATCCTTATCCCATTTTGTGAGACAAAAACAATCAGCTAATGGATCTGCGACAAGACAGCCAAGCACTGTTAAGCAAATTTTCTTGTATTAATGAATTATTGTTGTTGTTATTATTATTATATCCTGCCTCTCCCTATATTGGATAATGAATATCTCAAAACACTTTTTTTTTCTTTTTGAAGATATGAAAATGAGGTATTCCTTCGCCAGAATGTTGATGCAGACATCAATGGTCTGCACAAAGTCCTGGATGAACTAACTCTATCCAAGAGTGACCTAGAAATGCAGATTGAAAGTCTGATTGAAGAGCTAACTTTCCTCAAGAAGAACCATGAGGAGGTAAAGTGGACATTTCTCTAAATCAGATTACAATACTTGTAGAGGTCAGACAGTAAGGCATGAATGGTGCCATTCATTTCATAGTCATATATGAATACGGTATTGCTAATACTTAGTTATGCATCTTATAACTTAGGGCATTTCACAATGGTTGGATTCATAGCCATGAAGAAGTAAGGTGGCCATTTTGCTAAAACAGATTATAATACTTGTAGAGATCAGACAGCAATGTATGAATGGCGCTGTTCATTTCTTATTCGTAGATGGATATTGCTACTACTAAGGTACGCATCTTATAACTTGTGGCATTTCTAAACAACTGGATTCATAACCACGAGGAAATAAGGTGGCCATTTTGCTAAAACAGATTACAGTTACATACAGCTCAGTTAGCAACGGTGGCATTCATATGTTAGCCAAGATAGCTATATGTTGCTAGTATTAAGTTAAGCAACATATAGCGATTACAAAATGTTCTTTTTAGACTGCTTAGCCTCAGGATTCCCCCAGTCAGCATGACCAATGGTGGGGATAATGACTGGGGATACCATAGTCCAAAGATAAAACTTTTACAAGGCCTGGTTAAATTGGTATCAACCCAAAACATCTTTTAGTTTAGACTTGATACCAATAATAGCTATTTTTCTGAGTGTGAACTAGTTCAGAAGACCAACAGTTATTATGCTCAGCCCTGTCATTAGGAAGAGTGAGGGGATTGCCTCAGATGGCAGAGACAAGGGTGACTCCCAGCCATTCCACCCAAATCTCCCAGTCATTCCTATCCATCTGAGCTAATGACAGTCTCAGTGATGCTTCTTTCTTGGTGATGGGTTGACAGGTTAGCCTTATAACTTCCAGCATCACTGGAAGAGCCCATAAAGCAATTAAGCAAACAGAGGGCTCATTTACAATGGCTAATTAATCCAGAGCCAGTCCAGAGTATTATGCCCCAGACCAACCACATGCATCAGGATGAATCCAGTGCAATGCTGCATTGTCATGCACACAAGCCAGCCAATCCATGTCAGAGATGTGATCAACAAGTAGAGGATCATTTTACCCCCTCCTCGTTGATTGCACAGGCACACCATTCTGACCTCGGCAAAAGTAATGGCAACAGCAGGCTCTCACAGGGTGTTACTTGGCTGATGAAGCAACAGAAGTATGGGGCTTTGACAGTTAAAATGGCTCCAAAGAAGATCCACTACTGTACTGCTCAGTACAGGATAAAGGAGATGGCACAGTGTTTGCTTTCTGGACAAGTGGATTGGGCTGAACTGGATCCAACTGAGCTGTCTAGACAGCCAAGAGAACTGGAGACACTCCAAAGTTTCCTGGAAACTCTGGAATAAACTAAGGGCTCTCTTAAGCCAAATTAATCACTTTAAATAGTTTTGTTTTTTTTTGCTTTCGATGTCACCAGTATGTCACCTGGACAAATTGCACAGGGACCAGGGTGAGTCCGGTGTATATCTTTGGTGTAGACAAGCCCAAAAAAAGCAGCTGGTCCCGGTATTGTGTAATTATCTGCTCCTGAGACCCATGCTTTTGCTTGAGCTATCGTATTAAAGCATTTGAGCAAAAAAAGTGGGTACTGTACTGAGCAAAACAGTGAGCAAACAGTCCAACATGCAGAAGATGACCACTGTGTGTGCTATATAGCTTGCTTTGCAAACCAGTCTGCAGTCCTCACATGCAGGATGTTTTTAACTGTGTGTGAATCTGACTACATGAGGAGGGAAATTAACAAGGAGCAGAAAAAAGAAGAATCTAAAATAATGTTTGGCAGTGTATCTGGAAGCACATGCTCAAAACATTTACTTGACTATTAATTTAAAGGGAAATTTTATGAAGAGCCAGTGTCAGTAGTATTTGACACCCCAAAAAGATCTATAAAATATTATATGCTTAATGATTAAGATGAAAGAGGAAAAGAAGAATAGGGGATTTTTACCACTCGTGGGATCTGCAAAACCAGTGCATTCAGCCAAGGTAAAAGAACAAAGTATTATCAGCAAGTAGTGCCAGTAACTAATACTTAACCTGTTTTTATAATATCTGTGCAAATAGAGGCGAAGCAGGCTCTGACTCATCTCTCCGTGAGATTAATTTCTTCAGCTTTGTTAGAGATATAAAATCACTCAAGCTTCAGTACAATAGCAACAGCATAAAGAGTTATTCCTCTTTGGTATTAGGGTTGCACATCTTCATTTATTACACTCTTGCAAGTAGGAACAAAGAATTTCAAAAGCATTCTTATCTATGTATGAGATGACAAGAGTTTTGCACCTTTTGGGGGGACACTAAGGAAAAAATGTTGGTGGGGGGAAGTGGTTGCAGGAATAAAAAACATTTATTTGTACAAACTTTTCACAAAAATCCTGATAACTTGAAAAATGTCACAACAGTTCAATGCTGTGTTGGCATGCTCTTTCTCATCAAGGACATCTGTATGCCTATTTGGTGTTTTTAAATAACAACAACAACAATAAATTGATCATGCATTCAAAATTTATCTGACTGTGGTGCTGGTGTACAGAGAGAGTGAGAGAATAGCAATCTTAACACTGTTTTGTAGTCTCCACAATAAAGAAAGGTTGTAGTTCTTTGGAAGGTAGACAGAGCTTGAGTGCAGATGTAACTAGAGTTTGGAAAAGTTATTTTTCCCATTCCATAGGTGACTGTATTGCGGCAGGGGTAAGTTGCTTTATTTTTACATGCGATAAACTCCATAGCCTGGAAAAGTAACTTTCCCAAACTCTGGGTGGGGGCAGAAGCTATTCCAATTAGCTTTTTAGCAGCAGTTTTGATCTGTAACAGTTAGCAAAATTGTATATTGAGGTTAGACAAGATTACGGAGGACACAGTGCTAAATTTAAGCATTATTATTATTATTATTATTATTATTATTAATTTATATAGCACCATTAATTTGCATGGCACTTTACAGACATCATCAAAACAGCATATAACCTGGCAATGGCGTACAATCTAAAAGTCATAAAATATAAAATATACAAAATTGTTTCAAAGCGTTCCCAGAAATGGCGTCCCCTGGAACCCGATGGGAACCCGATGGGAACGCTTGGAGGCAGCGGCGTTCCCTGTGCGGTAAAGTCGCGTTCTGGGCCCCATCGGGTTCCCATCACGCTCTGTGCGCAGCCCCGCTCGTGCATGTTAGAACACATCAGGGAACGTTTTAACCCCGGTGCGATAAACTTCTAAATGGCAGGAGAGGACATTTCCTCTAAATGTTAAAAGAAACCTTCTAATGGCATGGATTCCTATTTGCTGGAGGTACAGACTGAGTCTCCCTTATCCAAAATGCATGGGACTGGAAGTGTTGTGGATTTGTGTGTGTGTGTGTGTGTGTGTGTGTGTGTTTGGCGTTGGTTTGATTTTAGATTTTAGATATTTGCATGTACATAATGAGCTAACTTGGAGATGGAACCCAAGTCTAAACAGGAAATTTATTTATGTTTCGTATACCGATTACACACATAACCGGAATGTAATTTTATACATAATATTTTTAATAATTTTGTGCATGAAACAAAGTTTGTGTTCATTGAATCATCAGAAATCAAATCTGCTTATTCTGGTCCTAAAAACCTCTGTTCCGGTAAAATGGTTTCCATAAGCAGTAGATAGCAAAAGGCTTCAGCAAAATGATTTCCATGAGTGATAGATAGTTTTTTTGGCTCTAGGAAGCCATAATTAGAGTAGATGACTTACACTATGTTAGTCATGGCTTACTTGTCCTATTGTTGATCTTACAAGAGGTGTATCTACACTGTAGAAAGAAAGGTTTGACACTACTTTAAGTGCTGTAGCTCCACCCTATGGAATCCTGGGACTTGCAATTTTAACAATATAATAACAAGGTCTTTAGCTTTCTTTGCCAAAGACTGCAGGTGCCTCACAGAACTACAAATTCCAGGATTCTGTAGAATGGATGGAGCCACTCCAATTAAAGTGGTGTTAAACTGCATTATTTCTACAATGTAGAAGAATCCCTAGTCTGACTGTAAGCATATGTTTAAATCTAGATCCAATCAGTTCAAGACTTTTTTTCTCTTTTCTCTTCTTAGCCACACACCTCTTTCTGACATTTCCTCCTTTCCCTCCATAGGAAATAAAAGGTCTGCAAGGCACAACCTCAGGGAAGGTCAGCGTTGAAATGAATGCTGCCCCGGGAATTGACCTGACCACCGTTCTGAACAAGATGAGAGCAGAATATGAGGCTCTGGCAGAACAAAATCATCAAGATGTTGAAAACTGGTTCAATGAAAAGGTAAAAATGACACTGTGTATTCACAAATGAGCAAGACAACAGATCATCCCCTACATCAGATGTGAGTTTGAAGACTATCTCATGTACAGTGAAACACTATGACAGATAGGACCAGGGCCATCCATCCATTCATGGAAATCATGACAGAGTGAGATTTCTGCATCATTATTATTATTATTTGAAGCTAATCCTCTTTCTCTGCTCCTGCTACATTTGAACAACATAAACCTACATTTGAACTACAGCTCCCAGGCTCCCTCAGCCAGTATGGGGGATCTGGGAATTATAGTCAAAAATGTAACTTTTCAAGCTCTTCCCATTGTTCCTTAAATACATCATTTAAATATACATTTTACCAATCCTTTCTTCAAAAAGACTGTATTCTGCAGAAGATATCTTGCATCTTCAAGCAAAATGAAATGAAATGTAATACAGCAATCAGCATGAATGAAAAATGAATGACACAGGTAGTCTCGGATATGTCTTTAGTTGAAGCATTGGAACTGATCTAGATTTTCTTGTTGCAGAGGAACCCAGCCCTTTTTAATTAAGAAGACACATTTCTTTTTCTTTTTTTAAATTTTAGTTCTTATTTTGTACCAAGGCACAGGCTCGGGAATCTATTCTCCATACCTGCTATATTCATACAGTCTTCTGAATCTGTTTCCTTCTAAGGCATCTTTCCCCAAACTATCACTTTCCACATAGTTTGGATGAAAACTCTCATCAGCCGCAGCCACAACCCCACACTGCTTGGGATGAAGAAAATAGTAGTCCAAAACATTTGCAGGGTTCCAGGTTGGACAAGGATGAGTAACAGTCCCCTATCAGTTCTAGCTTCCTTTCTAGATGTACTGTTCTTCTGCACAATATCCTTGAGCAATTGGGGACTAGGAGCAGGTCGACCCAGTTGAACTTGAGCTAGGATTTGAACCCTGGTGTCTTGGAGTCTTAGTCCACTGCTAAAGATCACTGTGCCACATTGGCTCTTTCCTCTTCCTATTACTAACATCTGTATATGAGGCACTCCCATTTTACAAATAGAGCTAACATGTTGCTGGAAAAAAAAGATTCTATGGCTCAGGGCATTTTTCTCTAATGTGAGTACTATATGTTTAAATTCTGTTATTTAATTGCTGCAGAGTAAAGAACTAAACATGACGATCAGCGTGAATGCCAAGGAGACCAGCTCCAACAAGAATGAGATTGCAGAGCTAAGACTCACCCTTCAGGGATTGGAGATAGACCTGAAAACTCAGCTTGCTTTGGTATGAGCACAGGTCTCTTGCAGACAAAATGTTTGTATCTGAAAGAGTAGCTCACACATCTCATTCAGCCATACATCTCTCTTTTATGGGACATGTTGCAAATCTTATTTAGATAATGAATAAAGCCAGGGATGTGGTGGCTTAGTGGTTAAGATGCCAGTTCTGATGATCGGAAGATCAGAAGGTTGGCAGTTCAAGGCCTGAGTGCTGCATGATGGGGTAAGCTCCTGTTACTAGTCCCAGCTTCTGCCAACCTAGCAGTTCAAAAGCATACAAATGCAAGTAGACAGATAGGTAACACTTAAGTTGGAAGGTAACAGCATTCAGTGCAGTCATGCTGGCCACATGACCACCAGAGCAGTCTTTGGAAAATGCTGGCTCTTCAGCTTAGAAACGGAGATGAGCGCTGCCTCCTACAGTTGGTTACAACTAGACATTCATATCAGGCACTCATAACAGCGTGCTACCTTTACCATTAATGATTACTTTACAGTTTATCTTGTGCCACTTGCTAAAGTCCTGCTCTCGACCTCAGTTAGACATCCTAAGGTAGCACTCTGTGCACCAGGGTAGAGATGGCTGATCTAGACACTACTATTCCTGTCCTATCACTGAATACAAATGACCAGAACTCAAGGGTGTCCTCCCCCCCCTCAAAAAATGCATACAGCATTGCTTTTATGACATATTATAAATGGAACTGGTATATCTGGTGAGTACTGAGTAGAATTCATAATTACTTTGCACAGGAATGGCTTGAGACTTACTATGGGCCCATTGTCTCAAACAACCTGCAATTCCTTATTCATGGCTGTTACTAAAGAGCTGCTCCTGGATGTGTTGTATTATACAGTTGGCCCTCCATATCTGCAGATTCTGCTTCCACAGATTCAACTATCCATGGCCTGAAAATATTTTTTTTAAAACCCCAAAAAGCAAACCTTGTTATTTCATATACGCCACTGTATGTAATGGGACTTGAGCATCCACAGATTTTGGTATCCATGAGAGGTTTTGGAACTAAATCCCAGCAGATACAAAGGGCCCGGTGTTACAAGGTGGGAGGAAACATAGGGCCAAAACAGACTGGCAAAAAATGGCGGCGTTGGGGTGGCATGGGGGCATTTATACATGCTGCACCATAGAAATGCTGAAAAGCTGTCACCGCAGTGGAAAGGGCACCTTTTTTCTGCCCCCAAAAGGAGCAGCATTTTGCCACTTCTTTTGGGCTGGAAAAATGCCAGATTTGAGCAGTGGTGTGCGGTTGCTGCAGGCCCAATCTGGCGCTAAAAGGAGTGGCATAGAGCCGCCCCTTTACAGCCTATGTGGACTCCCAACCTGCTTTTATTGGAACTTAGACAGACTCCCACCCTTACCAAGGAAAAAAACACATTGTTTAGAAAGGAGAACTGCAGTTCCTGGAAGCTTCCAAGCACAGCCATACTCATCCAAAGCAAGTTCATCCACTTCCACTCCATTTGCAAGACTGCAAATGGTCAAAGATAATGGGATTTTAGTCCCAAACTTCTGGTGGGTATGCAATTGGGGAAAGCTTATAGAATCCCTTTGTCCACCTTAGACGTTTTGGAATGGCAACCCTTTGAAATGTCAGAGCAAGCCTAGTGCTAGGTTTGCATGACTGTATCTTGTTTTATCTCTCAGAGACAATCCCTTGAATCCACACTGGCTGAGACAGAAGGCCTTTACTGTACCCAGCTCTTGCAAATACAAGGGCTGATTACCAATGTGGAGACACAAGTACAACAGGTGAGGGATGATATGGAGACCCAGAATGCAGACTACAGGCAACTCTTAGATATCAAGATCCGCCTTGAGAATGAGATTGAGACCTATCGGCATCTGATTGATGGAGAAGAAAGGTAGGAAACAAAAAACCAAAAACATTGGAAACAAAACTAGTAATGGTGCCCTAAGCCAGTAATATCTTTGGTACGTTTATTTATTCAGTCTTAACATTGTTAATAATGTTGCAAACAGTTGGCTGTTGAATATCAAATACTCTGTAAAGCAAGATTATATGCACAAACCACGTGCATGTAACTACTGCATGGTGTGTGTTGGGGCAGTGTGCCACTTGATTTATGTTTCAACAAGCTCTTTCTTTCATGCAGTAGTTCAAGCCAATTGGCACTAACATGTACAGACAAAGATGTGAGTTTTTGATTTCCATAGAACATCATATCTGACAATGGTTGCTTGTACCATTTTCAGCCCACAAATTCCTTATCTTGTGGCAATGAAAATCATGGTCATCCAGATAGAAATGATATTTTCTTTTATTGGTCTATCACTGTAAATAAATATACTACTACTACTACTGTAGAAACAACTTAAACCACATTTGTTCCCTATAAATGAAGAGCTGCACATTTAGGGGGAGTCACTGAAGCATGGTGTAGTGGTTTGAGCATTGGATGATGACTCTGGAGACCAGGTTTCAAATTCCCACTCAGTCGTGGAAACCAGTTGGATGACCTTGAGCAAATCACATACTCTCAGCCTCAGAGGAAAGCAAAGGCAAACCCATCTGAAGAAATCTTGCCAGCTCAGTGATAGGAACCTATGTGAAGGCACACAATAGCAATACTGTTATTTGGGTTTTCTGGGGACTGGGAATTTGAATGTCAACAGCATGAAACACAACAACAGTGTTGTTACAAAACTTGAAAGTGAACTGAAAAGTTTAGGAACAGAAGGGCCTACTTAACTGGATGCCATGAAAACAAAACCTACTATTTTCTATCCCTGTTTCACCCTATTTTGTGGATGTAACTTACAAAGCAAGCCTATATGTGTCTAGTGAGAAGTACCCTATATATATATATACTTTAGAAGAAGGAGGTTGGCATCCAATTCTGTCTCCTGAATAGGTCACAGACATTGTTTGGCATGTTATACTACACACTGCTCACTGAAAATGTTCAGTGAGACTTAGGCCCCATACAGACAGGCCAAAATAAAGCTGCTTTGGGTCACTTTGGAGGTATGCTGTTTCAACAATGCATGCTTACTAAAAGTCCAGAAGCTGCGCCAAAGCTATGCTCTTGTCCTTAGAACTGGATTGTGGCTTTGGCACAGCTTCTGGACTCTTAGTACGCATGCATCATTGAAACAGCATACCTCCAATGGGACCCGAAGCAGCTTTATTTTGGCCTGTCTGTATGGAGCCTTACACTCAACTAAATGTATATCAGGTTGCAATATAAGCCCCCAAAGAAGAAAACCACAAATTCACTCTAATGTCAAGCAAAGAATGGAGATTTGAGCCTAGTCACCTAAATCTTAATTCAACACACTGCTAGACTGTGCTGGCTTTCTGTAATATAATATGTCAAGCAGTGCCTATGGGATATTCAGGAGATGGATGCTAACCTCCTTCTGCTAAAGTACTATATACAGGGTGCAGATAAATAATAATAATAATAATAATAACAACAACAACAACAACAATAATAATAGTAATAGGATTTATTTATATACCACCCAATCACTGGCTGTATCTACACTACAGAATTAATGCAGTTTAACACTGCTTTAACTGCCATGACTCAATGGTATGCAATTGTGGGATTTGTAGTTTTGTAAGATATTTAGCCTTCCCTGTCAGAGTGCCACAACAAACTACAAATCCCAGGATTCCATAGGATGGAGCCATGATAATTAAAGCAGTGTCAAAACTACATTAATTTTGCACTGTGGTAACAACCACCGTTGGATATAACATATGTTATATATTACATCTTTGTAATAATTCCAGTCAGAGATCTTTGGAATTCTTGTGATACAGAAGATGACTAGCCAGATGACTCTACTTCCTGATAATAATAAATTTATCATGCATACGATTGCATTAGTCATCATAACTGCAAGAAAGTTAAGCAAATATGTCAAAATTTGGCTAAGACTACACTGAACTGCCGAAAGGATCATTCGTTTTAAAATTACCCTTGTTGAGAATACATTCAGGGGTAGCTATATTGGCCATTTAACAAATACAAACAAAATTCCATCAGTGATACCTTTATTGGTCAACCAAAATGCACAATATACCATATTTTCCGGCGTATAAGACGACCCCCCCCAACCTTTCCAGTTAAAATATAGAGTTTGGGATATACTCACTGTATAAGACTACCCCTCTTCCAACATACACCAAATAAAAATTTAAAAAATATCAGATTTGATTTCAATATGGTAATTTTAATTCAAATGCATATGACATGCAGGTATTTAGCAGGAAAACTTGTTGTATACAAAGCCCGCTTGGATTGGTCAGTTCTCCCTACCTGCCCAGCCCGCCCTCTCTCAGGGCGGTAACACAAACACGACTTTTTTCCATACCCCGGGCGTCTCAGACACCTGCAACTTGATCCGCCCTTCACTTACACCTTCCCGGTGAGGCACCCCCTCACCTCATCATCGGGATTGCGTTAAGTCACTTCTTTCCACGAATCTTGATGAGTGGATTTTCTTCTACTGTACTTGTACAGCGCCACCCTTGCTGCTTTCATACATTTGCCACATTTGGCAGGGATGTGGCCGCGACCGTTTTTGAGCTCCCCCCACCATATGCGGTGATCGCAGATTCTCCAGTTCAGCTCAGAGGTTTCAGCACCCGCCCTATAAGATGACATCTGGCGTATAAGACGACCCCTGACTTCTGAGAAGATTTTCCTGGGTTAAAAAGTAGTCTTATACTCCAGAAAATACAGTACTTTTTGCAAGCTTTCGAACCTCCATGGGCTTCTTCATCAGGCAAGATGTTACAAACCAAACAGGAGAAGAAGACAAAAACAATTGGAGATGTTAGATGCCTACATGTTGTTTCAGTCCTTAGTAAAGATGTTATGACTGGGGAAGATATCTTTTGCAAGCAGGCTCCTCCTCCTCCTGGCCATGCACCAATAGGGAGATTTTCAAAGTCCAGGAAATTTAAAGTCTATTTGCATCTCACAAGGGACCCCACTTTTGCAATCCAATATGTCTCCATTCCAGGGAGGTCACAGGCCTCTTTGTAGGCAGAGAACAAGGGATTCCTCAAGAAGTCTCCATGTTTTTGCATCAGGAACATTTTGGTGATGTAGAGATAAAACATATGAATTCAGTCCAGATTTTAAGAAGAAAAAAATTGTTTGAAGTCCCAGTCCACAGGCTTATTGAGAATGTTATTGGTGTAATAGTCTTTTAACATTTCGTGACTTTAACCCCGTAAAGGTCTATATGCTATAAACAATTGATGTTTCATACTTACATACTATCAACATGTGAAATTTAGCTCAACAAAAGCAATCCCATTGTGTATTACAGTGAATTTGGCTACAGAAGCAACAGAGACATAGGATCAAGAACCCTGGGATCTGGAACAGGTTTGGGATTAAGAGGTATGGGATCTGGTGCAAGAGACCCTGCATCTGGAACAGAATCTACTTCTAGAGTAACTGCAGCTACACATACCGATTCCACATCCAAAGAAAAAGGTAATGGTTACTGCCGGGAATTTTTAAAATGTTTTTAATAGACTTGTGATTGATTCTAACATAAGATCTAGCACAGTGTCTGTAAATCTTCACTTATTCCTTTCTGAATGATGAGCCCATCAGACACTAACAAAAGGCAGACACTGTCTAGCCACACCTCACCCTTCAGCCAGTAAGTGGCTGTGGAAAAGAGGCAGTGCTCAGTTGTCAGGGAGTTAGATAGTGAACAGTGGTGTTCACTGTGGATCGAGGTGTTGAATAATGCCATCTGTAGCAACCATAAAAGGCAGGCAGGTATAATTTGTTGTATGTCACCAACAGGATTTTGGCCATTGAAACCATTTTAAAATGTAACTCAGCAATGAAGAATAAAATCAATTGTTATAAAGCAGAAAGAGAAACTAAACAGCATTCAAACATGAGCTGGACCAAAAGAACCAAAAATATCCATATATGCTGATATGTTCCTACTGGAATGGATGACAGTTTTGTCTTTGAAGAGCATTACACACATAATTAATTCCAAGCAAACACTTCCATTTAAAAGGGTGGAAAAAACAAGTCCTAAAAACTACCAAAGAAGAACTAAACGTTACAAAGGTGAAGATGGGTGATTTTCCCATTAGACAAAGTGAGGCACCTGTCCCAGACAGAAAAGCACGAGGAGCAGCAAATTGGACATGCCCCTCCAGCCAGGAGACTCTCTGGCCTCATCCCAGACTCACTTGCTGTTTTCTAGCTGTAGCAAATACTGTAGTTGGGGTGTAGTCAGCTGGAGTCTCCTAAACAAGTCACTGGTGGACTCTGGAGAACCACATCAGCCACTTCCCTACTACAGGAATTCTAAAACAGAGGCACAGATGGCATATGACTGTTCAAAACCCACTAGACCCCAAATATCTTGCTCTAAGAGGTCCTTCCAATCAGAATGTTTGATGGATGAGCATGGAGACTACTTGCGTCATCACCACCACAGGCAATCTCTATAAACAACCTGCCTACAATGCCTCATTCTGAGGAAAGATTCCCCAGAAGAAAGCAGCATGGATGAAGCAAGAGGTGGGGAAAAAGTGGAAGAAACATGGTTAGAACTGAACTAGGTTCTGGTTAGTGCAAGCTACTGTCAGTCCTTCTGATTCAGCAGGAGACCTTGCACTTCCACAGCCAGAGAGATGCACACAGAGGACAGTTTCATTGGAATAACCTCACTTCATTGTTCAAAGGATGACATATATCCATTTTATATTCTGTAAGCGTCTTGTGAAAAAAAATATACCGGTGGAGATTAAAATTTCAATTACATGTACTTTTGTTTGTTTCAGAAACAAAGAAAACTAGAGTGATCAAAACAATCATTGAAGAATTAGATGAGCATGGGCGAGTAACATCCTCCCAGGTGCAGTCTGTTGAAGAAAAGAGAGTAATTTAAGCATCAAGATACTATACAGAAGGACATTTTGGTTTGTAGTGATGCCGTAACATCAGAAGAAAGCATATATTTTACATTAATGTATCTATATACTGAGAAGCCCATTGAATTCTTTCCTTTCCTTAATAAGAAGTCTGTTTAAACAACCTGATTTCTCTCCCTAGAATTTGCTTAGATTGGAAGTAGGTTCCATCACTAGCTAATAAAAATTTCTATTCCTGCAATAACAATTACCTTAATTACTTTCATACAAATGTATTTCCAAACCTGATTTTGTGAGTTACAAACAATTTAGTCTGTCATCATGGAAGGAATATCCTACTTCCAACCCTTCACTTTACAAGGGACTTGGTAGGATTGCATGGCATGGCATGGCATGGCGTGACTACTGAGCGCCAAACACTCACAATACTTTGCAACTGCTTCATATACTTTAATATTTTCTCTCTAATTCCAACAACTGTTTTGAATTTCTTGCATCAGGACCCAATAATACAGAGGTAGACCTGTGTTGAGATTTGGGACTTGGGTTAAGGCCAGAAGGCTGTGTGTCTTTACTGCAATCCTCCCATCCATTCCTTTGAACTGCTGTACTGATCCAGTTGTTTATAATCCCAAGCATACCTCAATTAAGATATCTAGTTTCAAAAGGATCATAATAATTAACAGTATGCCACATGAAGGCCTTATGTATGCTGCCTAGTGAGTGCCAATACAGGCCTACATTATCGTGCCTTGCTCATGCTGCCTGGTCTGTCTGGTCTTGTCTACAGTTTATACTTAAGCACATGGAAATTGAGATTGGTGGGGTGTCATAATGACTCTTCAGGGCATCTGAAGCAAAATTATCATGTATACATAATAATATCCCATCTTGCTGCAATAGTTCCAGTGCCCCTTTCTAGCTCATATAGCCTTTTAACACTAGATTCAGATGTTTAAAAATGCAGCTATAGAAAACAGGTGGATTTCTTCACATCTGCATTTAGTGCCCATACAAATAAGTTCACATACTACCCATAGGGAAATTTGTCACCTTTTGCTTTCTCCCATATTTGAACTGAATTTTTAAAAATCAAGTTTTTTTTCCTGTCCCAAATATGAAGAAATCTGCAAAGTTTAGCCAGTTCTCCTGAACAAACTAGAGGAGGGGGGGGGGATGCATTCATTTTACTGGCTATATCCAAAAAGTATAACTGTTCAGATAGGGAGAGCAATATCGCACTTTTTTCCATAGAAGTGGTAATGATAATGATCTTCTTAGAAAAAGGAAAAAAAAATACCTAGTACTAACATTTTCTATTGTTATTATTAATATATGTTAGGAAATCACTTATATCCCATCTTTTCCTGAAAAACTGATTCAGACACTGCCTTAACGGTTACTCAAAGCATGGATTAATCTGTTTCTGTTTCTCCCACACACATTTTTTTTTAAATCTAAGTTTAATTTTATCCCCAACATGGCAACTGTGAATTTGACAAACTCTCATTTTAAAAAAAAGTGAACAAAATTTCTCATCCATGCCTCCATGTTAGAACCTAGATAAACCCCATTCTCTGTAGGCACCCATTGAGGCTGCTTAACATAGCCAGCCTGGATGTGGCTGGTGCCTTCCTTTTTAGCACTAGATTCAGAAGTTAAAACATGCAGCTATAGAAAACAGGCGGGTTAAAATACTATTATAATATAATTAAAATGCAGAACATATATTAAATACAGTGTTGCAAATTGTTACATCTCATTTATACTGAAACAGCTTGAGGTTTTCAAACTTTACTATCACCGAAGTAATGAGTAGAGTACACGCCTATCCCTTTAAACATGCATGTAACTGATCAGTGTACAGCTTTCATCGCCAGCATGTTTGTCCAACCTTTTCTCAATTACCAGCTGTGTTTCAACTTGCTGTTTGTCTGCAGAAGCAATAAAATGAGAAGTGTAGATAGAAGGATTCCAAGCAGAGCAAATATCCATCTTCCAGAGTCACACGGGTCCATTACCATCCTGACAGAATGGTGCTTATTGTAAACCATAAGTCTAAAGCTTCTTCAGAAACACGGGGTGCAGCTACACTGCAGAAATAATGCAGTTTGACCTCACTTTAAGTGCTGTAGTTCCATGCTATGGAATTTTGGGATTTGTAGTTTTGCACAGTGTTTAGCCTTCTCTGCCAAAGAGTGCTGGGGTGCCTTTCAAAACTACAAATTCCAGCATTTTGTAGGATGGAGCCATGGCAGTTACAATGGTGTCAAACTGTCTTTTTCTCCTGTGGCCAATTGTTCAACAGGAAGCAACAACTGCAGATGATAGGGGCCCTCTCTCCAGATCAGGAAAGAATCAAATCTTTCATTTTTAATATACCAGAACAGGAACAAAGTCATTTGGTGTGCAGATACAGCCTGTTATCAGAACCTGATTTGTAGCACCTACACTTTTCCCATGAGTCAAACCAACAGAGTATATGTTGAAGGATTATGGGAGCTGGATGCCAATACTTTTAGGGCCACAAGTTGCCATCCCTATTCTAACCCGTGTTCAAGTTGGCCCATCATTACTTGGCAATTCAGAATTGGATCTGATTCCTAGTCCTCATACCTTTGAGCCTGAATCTCAAAAATATGAAATATATTGGCATGGGAAGTTTCTGTTCTGTAGAATAATAGACAGTTACTGTATTACTGTGTTGCAATGTGTTAAAAGCACATCTGATCAAGTTCCCAATTTGCTCCATTGCAAAAACTGTGGGGACTGAAAACCCAATAATCCAACACTGTGTACATATCTCTTTATATTTTTCTCAGATTTTAAATCAAAAAGAGTATGAAAATGAGCTAAATAAGAGTTATTTGAATAATACATAAACTGTCCTACTTCCATCAATGTTCCATTCCATGGACGTGTCAATGAACTGACATAAAACACTGAATTATCATTCATTTACAAGGTGAACCATCATGAATGCTATTTGCCTGTGCACAGTAGCACACATTCCAGCAGAAATTGTATTAATTCATAATATAACAATAAGTAAAATTGCATTTAAGACCAAGCTTTTTCAGAATGAAGCTCAGTTCCAAGTGCATTTAAAGTCACATCAGCCTACAAGGACCCAAAAAGGAGAAAGCAGTGTTAGGAATGATGGAGCTGTAGTATAAATAATCAATGGATATTTTAGAACTGAGACAATGCCCTGATGTGCCCCTATTACCTCGTCCTCCATTTCTGTGCTGCTGTGGCTGTCTGCACAAGCGTCCTGCTGGGTCACTCAGCACAGCCACTACCACCACAAGTCACTCACTTCTGAGGTGAGAACAAGGTGTCCAGTGGTCACATTGCTAGGTGCCTCTTTCTGATCTAAGAGCAAGTAACCCATGGTGGTCACAGCAGAAGCATTGGCCAGGGTCAGCAGGATCCCTGTGCAGACAGCCACAGCGGAGGGCTCTCAATTTTCCTGGAAGATCCAGAACAAAAGGTCACTTATTTTTACATTGCTAACATTGCTATAGCCTGCTTCTGGTGTGGAAAATGCCGGATGTAGTCCAGACTGCGTGTATCGGAACCAGGGTTTGGGCTGTGCATCGTCCAAACAGGATGGCACCAGAATGAGAGGTGGGCCTTTTGGCCTATGCAGACAAAGCCACAGAGGAGCCATGGAAATATCAGTACTTTGGTTTGGAACAGCAGTTGCAGAGAAATTCTGCACAACAATTAGTAATAAAATAATGATGATCTATATGTGAATTAACTTGCTGTCTTCTGAATCATGGATTGAAGAGAAATTCTTTGGCCTGCAAATACAAATTCCCACATCTTCACATCTCTTAGAACATGCAAAGACAGGTTGTATATCAAATTAACAGTTCAGATTTAACATCAAATACTTTTTTTAATCATCATCCAAGAAGGCTGCAGTTAATAAATCAGGCAAATTGTAATTTTGTGCCAAAGCCTGGCAAGGTATTTGAGATCTGTTTTTCTGCTGGATTTCTTATAAAGAACTCAATAAATACATTCCCAGATGGAAAAACCTTGTGTATGTGTTGTTCATACATGTCACCTGCAGCTTTGTTTGGCTTCCTCTTTCAATTGGAAGGGTTATGCCTGCAGGCTTGATACGTTGAAGAGAATGCCATCTAATTCAAGTTAAAATAAAGAGGAGGCAGAAAGAGAAAAAAGGGAAAGGGCTGCTCATTAAAATTTAAAAGATAAAAAGAAAAGTACACTTGGCTGTATTCCATTTAGTTCCATCCACAATTTTGGCAAAACAAATATCCCTCCAGGATACATATTTCTAAAGAACTGGACCTGGTAACATGGTTTTTTAATCAGGCAAAACAATTATCCTATTATGGCTATTAAGACATTGACTTGGCAACAGATTTCTTTTGCTGGGATCAAGGCGGAAATGATACACCCTTTAACTCTGTATATAAATGTCAAAAGCCCACCAACTCGGCACACTCTTTCTAATTGCCTTGCCTTGCTGGAACAGAACACCCTGTACTTCTTGCTCAAAAACTATGGCTCTGTCAGTCCTTACTTCGGGCTCTTCCAGACAGCTTTCCTCATATAGCATTGGAGGTGGTGGTGGTGGAGGGTCTGTCAGATTATCTAGTGGTGGAGGATTTAGTAGTGGATTTGGTAGTGGTTCCAAATATGTTGGGGGATACAGTGGAGCAGGTTATGCTGGAGGAAGCCTTGTTGGAGGTGGATTGGGTGGAGGGTTTGGTGGAGGTTCTGGTGGGGGCTTGGGCAGTGGCTTGGGTGGAGGCTTTTCAAGTAGCAGCTTTGCGGGTGGCTTTGGTGGTGGCTATGGAAGTAGCCTTGGTAGTGGTTATGGAGGTGGCTTTGGTGGTGGCATTGGAGGGGGAGATGTTGGTCTCCTTTCTGGGGGTGAGAAGCAGACCATGCAGAATCTCAATGACCGCCTTGCTAACTACTTGGGCAAAGTACACGCTCTTGAAGAGGCAAACACAGAACTTGAACTCAAAATCAAAGAATGGTATGCCAAGTACAGCATCCCTGACACCACTCGAGACTACAGCAAGTATATGAACATCATTGAAGATCTGCGGGGCAAAGTAAGTAACCCGTCAACTATTGGGATTTGTTGACTGTGACCAACATTCTCCTGAGGTATGACTGGGAGCAAGAACTTTCTGCAATGTGCAATTCAATTATAGGTTTCTCATGCACTACAATATTGAAGAAAATGGTTGTGAAGGTTGTAGGCCTTAATACTCTCAAAGCTAGGAGTAATAAGGCTGTTGTCAATCTGGACAAATTTATACACAAACTGTCACCCTTGGACATCTGAAAATGAAACTTGCTTTATGGACAGTGCTTTGATCTGTGAATACTGTACCTTCAAAGTAAAGTCTTGATCTCTAGCTATATTTCACGACTCAATAACTGGTCATTTGTATCTCTTGTTAAGTAGAGGCAACCAGCCTGCATTTAAGATTTGACCAAACTAGACTCCATCTGTCAAGGTTAAATTCTACAAAATTATTATGGCTGATATATAATAGGAAAGGAACAAAAAGTAACCCTCTGTGATCATACACAGAACTGTAAGAGAACTACTACTTCTTAACTGGCGGAGTTGCTTTTTCTACATTGGAAGATATTTTACAGAGTCAGAACACTGGTCATTTTGTCTTTCCAGAGTGGAAGTGGTTCTCCAGGATCCAAAAGTAGATATATACTCCTCCCTGATCATCTGAGCTAACAAGAACATTAGGGATGCTAGCTGGGGGGATTCTGGGGGGCTGTAGTCCAAAAAAGTAACTTGTCTCATCTCTTACCACAAGCATTGCCTGAAGAGATCGAATCTTCATTTATCTGAAAACTAAGTGTTCTTCAACTAAGCTATCCACTTAGTTAAGTATAAGAGACTGTATTTTGCAAAAGAGGCTGGACCAAGACATTTTGCTGCCTGAGACAAAACAAGAAATTGTAGTCCATCCCACCCACCACCACCACCACCACATACACATACTGCCAAATCAAGGTGCATAGTACTCAAGGCCAGATGAAATGTTTTGGTACAGCAACCCCTTTTCCTTACTAGTAAAAATACAACAATAATAAATTTAAAAATTGATAATTTGCTCCCTTTTTATGACACTCGGCTGCCCCAGCCCCACTCTGCATAACACTGCAGGATTGCATGGCCCACGCTTATGTGGAAATTCTGGATGAGAAAGGTATGGGATTTTTTTTATGAAGTAGCAGACTTAAATGTAGATAGCTAAACTGAACGAAGGAAAAGGGAAGATGAAAGGGTTGGAAGAAGGACTGTGCCGATTTAAAATGTGAGATTTTGGAACACAGACATTTTAATGGTGAAAAGATAGCATTTGGAAGAAATGCTCCTGGGGCTACAATGTACAGACTCTACCAGCCACCATACCAACTAGCTGTTAAAAGTGTGGATTGTCCAAGCCATTCAGAAAAAGGAATACAATAAAAGACAGCAGGAAAGATTACCTTTCATAACATTTTTTTTAAAATAAATAAAAAGGAGAGAACAATAAACAGCAACACTTTTTTTAAAAAAAACAAAATTTCCATTTCATTTATACTTTTTAGATGATCGCGGCTATTACTGTGCTCGCTCTCGCTCACCTGCAGATGGTTTGGGCTACAACTCCCATCTGCCCCAGCCAGTATGTGTGGCAGTCTGGGGCTTATGGAGGGTGATAGCCCAAAATGTATGGAGGGCAGGTTGCCTATTCTTACCAGAAACCCCACAACAATCAAGATCCCCTCCTAAAATCTGTACATTTGTGTTTTTTATGTTTTCACTGCTATTAACAATAACTTTTTCTATGTTTTTGCTTATGTCACTGTGTGTAGTTTTATCTGTATTTGTTTTTATGTTTGTTTCTTTGAGCACCAGTTTTAGGAGACAGGCAGGATATAAATGAATAAATTAGAACAATCGAATGATAGAATCTCACTCTTGAGGTTGTGGCAGATTCCTTTCAGAGATTCATCTCTGCTGAACCCTCCTCATCACAAAATTAAATTAAATTAAAAAAATTTTTAATGCACAGATAAACTAAATATCCTCCATGCACTCACATGTAGCTGACTACTTTATATGAATTCTTCTCCCAGTTTTAGCATATAGCAATAGCATGTAAATTCCTATACTGCTTATCAGTGAACTATCTAAGCGGTTTAAAATTCCTCTGCATATTTTATTTCTCCAGTAAGATCTGTTGGTGTAAGCGTGCATGTCTTAAAGTGCTTGTGCAGGAGCTAGGCAAGCTGGGAACCAAGCTGTGCTCGGCAGATAAAAGTCGTAACACAATGCTTTATATTCTTTGTAGAGGGAAACTGGTAGGAATTATATGTCCAAATTGGTAGCATTACCATTGTGCACCTATCTGGCTCTCTGTGTGCAGAGAATGTACAGTACATCCAGCCATTATTATCTCCCCAGCATATGTGCAATCCTAGTAGACAAAAGGTCTATACAGCCTGATATAAAGAGTCCAGAGTACCAAAATGTATATGATTTCTTGATTTCACTGCAGCTATCTTTTTGTTTGATTACAGATACTTAGACAAACCATTGAAAATGCTGGGATCATTTTGCAAATCGACAATGCTCGCCTAGCTGCTGATGATTTCAAACTCAAGTAAGTACCAAATCCCTGGTGAGAAAGGATGAAAAATGAAGATGCCCAAGTTCTCTCTTCTTTGTTCTCAGCTTCCCCCACAGGGTTTTAGCCTGGGCAGGAAGAGATGGGATTGGCTGATCACTGTCCTTCTTGAACTCAAGGTGGACCTGTAGTGGTGCATTATTCTTTAGTGTCAAAATATACTGTACCCATCATTCTTAATATTAACTTTCAAGGTATGAAAATGAACTCTTCCTGCACCAGAATGTGGTGAATGATATCAATGGCCTGAGGAGAGTCTTGGATGACTTAACCATGCATAGGTCTGACCTAGAGCTGCAGATCGAAAGCCTAAATGAGGAGCTTGCTTACCTCAAGAAGAACCATGAGGAGGTAAGACAACACAAGGTGGAACTGTTCATTCTAATCTTTGCTGTGGTGCAAAATTTGCTAATATTAGATGCTAGACTCAGGTCTTAATCAGGAGCTGAAAAAATAGCGATGGTAGCTGAGGAATCCTGAGATTTGTGAGAATTCTGGGAGTTGCACTTTGTACCAAAGTAGCCCTCAAACTAGGAGCTGACCTTCCTTAACAGCATCATTATACCCTGGAAGCAAAGACATGCACACAGACCACTTGTCATTGACTTGTTATGTGAGGCAGATGAGTGTGTAAAGGGAAGTAAGAAGTTGCTCACCTGCAGAAAAGATGGCATCATATTTTAAAATTATATATTTAAAACACTATGGATATTAGCTTGAATGAAGTCTGAAAGGTGGTATTTAAATCATTTGGGTGAGCTGAAAGTAATTGTGTGTGTGTGTGTGTGTGCGCGCGCGCGTGCACGCATGTCCACACTATGCTCATATACAATTTATAAGAGAAATTAGGATAAGATTCTCAGGGTACTTCCAGATGAACAGCTTTTAGCACTGTCAGTTAAAAAAGGCAACGAGTTTTTGTTTCCCTCCTTAATCCCAGCTGTGCCTACCATCTAGTGGTCAAATAGAAGCATGCCAAGACTGCTTTAAAACTGAACTGAAAAAAATCCAGCCACAATTGTAAAGGCACTGAGCTGGCCTTGAACTGCAACTTGGTGAGAGAGTATGCACATGCATCTCTCTCAAGTCCCCTTTATAACTGTATATACTCAAGTATACATTGACCTCGAGGTCAGGTTTTAGGGCCAAAATTATGGATTTTGCCATGACCCGTGGATAGGTCGAGGGTATAACTTGGAGGCTCCTTCAGTGTGTGTATGTGTGCATATGGCAAGAGAAATTCTGATGGAGGCTTTTCTTCATCGTTTCAGCTTTTGTTTCAACCAGATGCACAGGCGAGAGGGGGGACTCTTAAACAAACAGTAATATCAGTCAATCACCCAGGACTCTTTCTGCTTGGCTCTTTCTTACTAAACTCCTCTCCACACTGCATGGGGAAATCTGAAAGAGCTGGTATCACATTTCTATAGTCAACCTAGGATTTTGGAGTCAATTTTTGGGCATAAATTTTTAGATTTATAGACAAGTATATTCTATCAGTGCTGTGTGCCTTAAAGTCATTTTTTACTTATGGCAACCCTAAAGTGAACCAGTGTGGGGCAGTGGTTTGAATGCTGGACTATGACCCTAGAGCCCAGGGTTTGAATCTCCACTTGGCCATGGAAAGAAGCTGGGTGACTTTGCGAAAGTCAAACTCTCTCAATTTTAGATGAACCCTCTCTGAACAAATCATGCTAAGAAAACCCGTGATAGGTGTGCCTTAGCATTGCCATAAGCCAGAAACAACTTGAAGGCACACAACAACAAACCCTAAAGTGGGGTTTTCTTGGAAATTTCATTCAGCTGGGGGTTGCCAAATTGCCTTCCTCTGAGGCAGAGAGATTATCACTTGCCGAAGGTTATCCCGTGTGTTTCCATGGTATCCTGAAGTCCTTGGTCAACATTCAAACTACTACACCACACTGGTTCCTATCTTATGCAATACTTGTTTTAATTTTCCTCATAAAATTGTATGTACTGCATTTATTTGGTTTATCATAATCCCCATACTCCTACATTTTTCAGCCTTTAAGACAAAGAATTTTGAAATAAATATGAGAACAACTCTACATGTAGTTACGTGTGTAATTATCCATCTATGAATGTCATTATGCCACCAAAATAAATACTTTCCTTTGAAGAGATCTTTACATTCAGGAAAATGGTTAGATTGCTGGATGGTCACTTGGGAGATCCTGGTTCAAATACCCACTAAGCCATCAAAGTTACCAGACAGTCTCAAACCAGCTGCTGATTTGCAGAGGGACCCATCTCACAGGGTTGGTGGGAGGATCCAATTTAGGAGAAGAGCTATGTATGATACCTTAAGTACATTGGAGGAAATGTAAGATAAAATATAGCTAATACATCAAATAAGTTGGCTACAAGCTGTAGCCAAGAACCATACACCCCTCTCAGGTTACAACTTAGTTACAGTTCCCAAAAATAATTTTTTAAAAGGGAAGAGACCATGAGAAAGAAACTTTTTTAAAAAAAAATCAGGTATGGCTCTCATTCATGTCAATGACACACACTCTTAACTCTCCTATTCTTTTGTGGACTGTTCCAGTTTTGTGTTCTGGTTCTTCCTGTATGCAGACACTGATCTATTTGGCTTCCCCTACTGCAGGAACTAAAGAGCTTCCGAGGAGCATCTAGTGGGGATGTCAATGTTGAAATGGATGCTGCTCCAGGAGTTGACTTGACTAAATTGCTGAATGAAATGAGATCCCAGTACGAGTCACTTGCAGAGAAGAATCGTCAAGAGGCAGAAGATCGATTCAACCAACAGGCAAGAAATGTCTCTATCTCACCCACTCTCTGAGCCCTAAGAAATGTTCCAATTCTTCAACCTGTTAAACAAAGAGTGCAGAAAGAACATCTTTGGGGTCATATGCAGGCACCAAGGCTGCTTTTGTAGCCCATGGCATTTCTATACCCCTCACACCAACCTTTCATGAGTCAGAAAATGGGGAGGGTGAGTTGTTTCACCTTTTAAACCAGTTGCAGGGGAATTCTGCACAGTTTAATGTCAGAAAATACCTGTTTTAAAAAGCCAAAGTGTATTTCCACCAAATTATTGGGATTTTTTCCCATTGGGGGAATATTTTTGGCAATTCATGTGGCACCAGAGTGTCAGGGGCAGAAACTGATCCCCTTACCTTATCACTATTACTCAGCTCTTTAATAAATGTTTCTCATCTTTGGTTATCTTACCTAAGGTTGGAGCTCTGAGGCAAGAGATTTCTGCTAATGTGGATCAGCTAAGCTCAAGCAAGAGTGAAATTACAGAGCTGAGACGTACCATACAAGGGCTCGAACTGGAACTTCAGGCCCAGCTTGCCATGGTAGGTGTAACATCATCAAGCCAGCTTGAGTTCTTCAAAATGGCGGGGCTGGGGATGTGCCATTTAGCCTGAACTCACCGTGAATTGTCAAAAGGAAAAAACTGTTTGCCATTAACATTTTAAAGATGGTGAATGAGTTGACCATTTTTCATACTAGCTCATCAGATCAACTAACACGTCTTCAGTTTATTGTAGTCCTGATTTGAGCACATTCTGACCATTGTACAGAGATGATGAGGAAACTTCTGACATATCTAAGGCACAAGTAGGGTTGCCAGAGTGAAAATGAGAGAATGCTGAAATTTCCCTTTCTTCACAATCTTTAAAGACATTTTCCATTTTGCAACCTTATGTAAGAAAGACTCAAAAAAGGAATCATGAAGTTCACCAGAAAAATGATGTACTTGCAGCCCAAAGAGAAGAGTGACTGTTATTTGCTATTTGATGTTTTTAATTTGTTGCCTGTTTTATTGAACTCTTTCCTGTATTGTTATGTATTATTTATATGTATTATGCTATTATTTCTTAGATTGCACACCATGAGCAGGTTTACTCTTATCTATTTTATTGTTTGTATGTACAGCGCTGTGCAAATCTACAGTGCTATATAAATAAAAC
>NC_056527.1:88994414-89108755 GCF_019175285.1 Sceloporus undulatus | reverse complement strand
ATAATAATAATAATAATAATAATAATAATAATAATAATAATAATAATAATAATAGAGAAAGGAACCCCAAAAGTTAAGGAAAGCTATTGAAGGGGGACAAAGCATGGAGGAAAGAAACAAAAGCAAAACCTTAAGAGGTTACAAACAGACCATAATAGTAATTAATTTTAATTACTATTAATTAATAATAGTAATGAATTTTAAACATGCAGCAGCAAGCACCTTAATGTGTTTCTTTGTGCCAAAATAAATACACCACCATTTAATTAATTGCTCAGCAACTGGAATAATAATAGTAATTATTATTATTATCATCTTTATTTATTTATTTATTTATTTATTTATTATCCACCTCTCCCAAGGCTCAAGGTGGGATACAACATAGATTAAAATGTATCAAACTATTTAAAAACACATAAACTAGGCTATCTTAAAATCATCCAACATAAAAATTTGAATATATCACTTTTAAATTTTAAATCAACTGGACAGGCCTGACAAAAGAGACAGGACTTTAATACTATTTGAAATTCAGACAACATATTCAGCTATCAAAACTCTCTTGGCAGGTCATTTCATAGTCTAAGAGGGGCCAACGAAAAGGTCTTCTGGGTGATGGTTGCCAGTCTAGTTTTGGCTGGCTGAAGTAAATGTCCCCCAGAGAACCTGAAGGTATGAGATTTATTATACAGGAGGGGGTGATCCTGTAGGTAACCTGGTCCCAAACCATGTACGGCTTTAAAGATAATAACCAAAACTTTGTAACTTGTCTGAAAACTAACTGGCAACCAGTAGAGTGATTTTAATATTAGTGTGATATGCTCATTTTTAGAGGTACAGTGTGTCCGCTTCATACCCAGACGCACTATACGCGGCTTTCATCATATGCAAGGGGTGCAAGGGGTGGCGTGTCCCATTTAGATGAATGGGGCATGTGCCCATGGTGCGTGTGCACCACCATGCCACCGCACCACCGCCACATGCACGAGCCCCATTACTTTCAATGGGGTTCAAGCATACACGTGTTTTTTTACATGGGGGGGCCAGCAATCAATCTGGCTGCTGTGTTTTCAACTAAGCAAAGTTTCCAAACGTGGTAGAAGGGTAGCTCAATCTAAAGCATGCTGCAATAGTCGAGCCTTGAGATTACCAGCACACGCAGTACCATCTTTGAATGGCTTGTTCAAATAGTTTAAATAGCATGTGAGGTAGTATCCTTCATGGTTGTAATAGTGAGATCATGGTTGGAGAGAGAGAGTGGATCTAGACCAGGAATGGAAGATCAATTCTGGCTCTCCCATGGCACCTTTGTTTGGTAACTTCATCTATTTTCAAGCTACATTTTCATAGTAATATTTTGCAAAAACAAGCTTCCTGAGCTTCCTAGCTCCTTTTATATTTAATAAATGTTAAAATAATTTTTTTTCTACTTCCTCCTTACAGAAACAATCCCTTGAAGGCACTTTGTCAGAAACAGAACGGAACTACTGTGATCAGCTCAACCAAATTCAGGGTCAGATAGCTGGCATAGAAGAACAGCTTTTCCAACTCCGGTCTGAAATGGAGACCCAGAATTCAGAGTACCAGCAGCTTTTAGGGATCAAGACACGTCTGGAGCAAGAGATTGAGACCTACCGCCGCCTACTGGATGGAGAAGGGGGGTAAGGAAGACATGCCTTGTAGTAGGAAGAAAGCACATCCTCATATCAGAAACAGTAACAAGCAGTGTTTTAGCATTGTAATGGCAAAAAAAATTGTTAAGTCATGAAATTTCACAGACTAGAGTGTATAAATATTTGGCTGCATGCACACTGGAGGAATAACCCGGTTTGGCACCGCTTTAAGGCTATTGAATTCCAAGGCAGTTAAAGCAGTGCCAAACCGGGTTATTCCTCTAGTGTGGATGCAGCCTTTGTTCAGGGCTACAACTGACAACTGAGCTGGTCCGAGTGGACTATCAACAGTTACTTTTTATGCTTGACCATTATAATTTTGTTACCTTTCTAAACTATTCACTGAAAAGCAAAGTATTGCATAGTGCAGGATATTACCCAGCTATGTATATATTTCTCTTTTACAGTAGCTTTGGAGTTTCTTATGGATCTACAAGCTATAGTTCTATGGGATCAGGAAGCTCTGGCACAGGTAACTGTAAACATACATATCCATTAGAAATATTAAGTCAACGATTTGGCTGATGATTCTCTCTTAATGCATCAAAGTGCTTCTTTCTTTCCACCTCTTAGCTCCTTCCTTTCAAAATTCCCTTGCCTTCCCAGTAGCTTTTAAGAATGGTATACTCTCTCTTTTCTGTTCTTCTTTTCTTCCTGATGCATCTTTTTCTTCAACTTTGTGTGCCCTACTCAGAACTGTGTGGGCATTCTCTATGTGGGGCCATCATTATGCATAAATAATAGGAATTTTAAGAATTAATTCATTACCCATAATTAGACTGCATCTGCACTGCAGAATTGATGCATTTTGACACCACTTTAACTGCAATAGCTCAAAGCTATGGAATTCTGGGATTTGTATCTCTGTGAGATATTTAGCCTTCTTTATCAGTGCTACAACAAACGACAAATCCCAAGATACTTTTACATTACTGTATTTTAATGCATTTCTTTAGAGGGTGGCTTCATGGAGTGTTTTGCCATTTAGGACATTATAGTCATTTTAATTGATTCATTTAAAAACAATGTATTACTAATGATAAACATGATAAATTAATTTTATAATAACCCACCCAATTACCAATGTTATTGACTTAATTTTCAAATCAACATTAGTGCATTATTTAGCTGTATTATTTTAGTTGTATTTCTTGGGATCCTATCAACACGCCCATCCCATTCCAGAGCCACATTGGAATGAAATACTGTTTTTAAGTCTTCTGTAATGAAAATCAATGTATAGTTGGGTATGCATTTTCCTGAAAGCTGCTGCTGCTGCTCCTTCTGCTGTTGTTTTTGCATGCCATTTCCCTATTCTTTGCATTTTTATATGTTTCCCTCTCGATCTAAGCATGTTTGTGCACATATTCATATTATTCATTTTAATTGTGTATCATGGTCCTTGGGCAAATCACAAACTATCGGCCTCAGGGGATGGCAATAGCAAACCCCCTTTGAAGAAACTTGCCAAGGAAATCCTGTGATGGATTCAACGTAGGATTGCCCTAAGTCAGAAACAACTTAAAGGCACACAACAACAACAACAACAACAACAGCAATAGGGGGATGCCTTATGTCTCCCCAAACATCCTTACCTCAGGACTCATATTTTCTAGCTCAAAATTATGCCACTCACCCAAGGTTAAGATTTCTGGAAGAATAAAATTTAACTTAATGTTAAACTGTGTGCTTTTCAAAAGCAACTAATATGTAAACCTTTTGGAAATTCATTCTCAACACTGCAATTGTGTTGGCATATTTTCTTTTTGACATACTTTCTTTTCATGAGTCTAACTCAGGGCCTCAACATACTTTCTTTTAATGAGTCCAACTGGACAAAATGGCAGCAAAAATTCAGCTCCTGCCAAAATTCTAAATGGAGTGGGGAGATTTAAAGTGTAGTAAGCAGGGGAAACAGATGTTGTGCATTGTTTATTTGCTGTTGTTCCTTGTCTTGCTCCATGGGGAGAGAAATAAATAGAGTGGGCCCTTGTTATCCACTGGGGTTTGGTTCCAGGAACCCCCGTGGATAACCAAATCCATGGATGCTCAAGTTCTATTAAATATAATGGAAAAGGAAAATGGTGTCTCTAACAGAAAATAGAAAATTAAGGTTTGCTATTTAGCATTTATACTTTTATTGAGTATTTTCAAGTCGTGGATTCTTGAATCTGTGGATAAAATCTATGGATAAGGAGAGCCGACTATATCATCATCATCATCATCATCATCATCATCATCATCATCATCATATTTTTCTCCACCTATTTTTTCCAGAGAACCCCTAGAAGAAAAGCAGCATTGGAAAAGCTATTTAGGGGAGAGAAATGAGAGGGAGTCAGCTGCCACCCTCCTGCTGCACTTTAAATAATTCTCACCCACCTGCATTATAAGGAATTGGCAGCAATTGCAGATCTGCTACCATTCTATCCTGTCACAAGCTTAAGCCTCTCTCTTGGATGTCTAACAATAGCCTGCTTTTTTTTTTCTTTGCTTTGTTTTGTTTTGTTTTGTTTTTAAAGCGTAAGATACACTAACAGAAGACATGCCAGAAATCTATTTTGAACACTTATTTGACTATATTTTAACTTTGTTTTCATTTCCAGATTCTAAAAAAACCAGAAAGATTAAGACAGTTGTGGAAGAAATTGTTGACGGCAGAGTCGTTTCATCCCAGGTCAAATCAGTTGAGGAGAAGCAAGCAACATAAATGCCAATGACCTTTACTTTTAATACATGTCCCAGCTGGGAAGCAAAAGAAGACAATGCTTTCAAGAATTATGCAGAAAAACAGTTTATCCCTTTTTAAAAAATTCTTTTTACGTTTCTCTCCTCTGCTCACCTTTCTTTAAGCAATCTCCAAAAGCGCATCCCAAAATTCTGATTTCTTTTCAATAAACCTTTTCACTATTTGCATATTAGAAATATTTAATTGCAATTTTCCAAATTTCTCCCATTGCAGTTACCAATAGCAAAAGGGAGGATCATTTTAACAGGGTGAGTTTATTTTTGGGAAATGAACACATTTAAACATAGTTTCTCCACATTTTAGCCTTTCAGACGGACAGAAACCTTATGCAGCAATAATTATGACTAAGGTATCATCAAATGCCTACTAATCCATTGTACTCTATGACTATAAGAAAGAGAAAGGAGTCAGTGAGGATTCAAATGCAGGGGATGTTGAACATTGAGCATGTCCCCTGGTAATACTCTAACAAACCTGTTTGTGCAATCACAAGCACTCCAACAGCCTTGTTTACGCAACCATGCATGCCAATCACATCTGCTATTTCTCAAGTCTAAATTAACCCCAACAAATCTCTAACACAAAATATTATGTACACAAAGAACAGAAGTTGTGCAAGATCTTGTACTACTCATATTGTTACAATAGGCCATGTACCTGCTCAGCTCAGTCATCCAGATAGGACATAGACGTTGACATATCCTTTCCATAAACAAGAACAAAGCAGCTACTGTGTCATCAGAAATATCCAGGTCTCTAAAAAGAGTCCATTAAAAATTACAGCATAATTCACACAATGACATCATGAAATGAAACGGAAAGTTTGCTTGTCCTGACACACTCATGGATTCCCAGCACAGACCAGTGAAGGAACTTGTGGGTCATGTTTTTGTGGCATTTGGAAGCAACAAACATCACTAAAGGTCACAGCTTAACTCAACACAAAAGAAATATGTAATGAGCTTATTTAACAGGTTGTCTATTATTGTGGCAACAGAGTTCTCTGATAGAGAAGGCTAAATGTCTCACAAAACGACAGTTCCCAGAATTCCCTAGCATTGAGCCAGGGCAGTTAAAGCGATCTCAAATTGGATTACTTCTGTAGTGTGTTTTGGACCTAAGACCACAGTAAAAGCCCCCTATTCCCACCCCAGTCTAAATTCATTTTCCCAATGAACAAAGGTCACAAGATTGTACAATCAGCCTTTCTTATACACGCATTTCTTATACATGGATTCAATCATCCACAGTTTGAAAATGTTCCCAAAAAGTATGAATTTCAAATATCAAACCTTGATTTTCCATTTTTATAAGGGACACGATTTTGCTATGTCATTATATATTGAATGGGACTTGAGCATCCACGTATTTTGTTATCCACGGGGGATCTTGGAACCAACCCCAGGGTATAACAAGGGTCCACTATATATAAAAGTCCCTAAAGGTAAAGGTAACAGCTTCCCCTTGACATGAATGCCTGGTTGTTACCAACTGTAGAGGGCAATGCTCATCTCCTCTGAAAAGCCAGCATTGTCCAAAGACAACTCCATGGTCATATGGCCAGAATGGCTGCATGGAAGGCTGTTACCTTCCCACCAAAGTGGTACCTATTTATCTACTCATACTTTTACATGCTTTCAAACTGCTAGGTTGGCAGACGCTAGGACTAATGACAGGAGCTCACTCTGTCATGCAGCACTTGGGCCTCAAACTGCCAACCTTCCAACCTTACAATCATCAGAATTGGCATCTTAACCACTAAGCTACTATGCCCCTCCTATAAAAGTCCCTACATGTGTTATAACTGTTTTTAAAAATACAGAAATTTTGAAAATCGTACAGCTGTGTTCAGAAGAAAGTAGACAAATGGAAGGGTGTCTGGAAAAGCAAATGTTGGCTTTGCACAATTTCTTGCAATTGTCTACTTGATATTATCCAGGTGCGAATGAGTAAGCAAAATTTGTCATATTATAATACATTAAAACATGCCATAGTTTCAGAGGGATATCTGCTTCCATGTGCCAATTCTGCTCCCTACTGAAGCTACAGAGAGGCTACTGCTAAAATCCTTTTCCCTCCCTTGCTGTAGGCTTTTTCTCACAGTGTAGGCAACCACTTTAAAGGGTTCAACACTGGCTGGATGCCAAGAGTTCTGCCTAATCTCCGGTTAAAGAAAATATTGAACCATCTCCAGCTGACTTACCTTACCACTTTGCAATAAAGTTACCAGCTACCTTTGATGTTTGTTGATCTGTTTTTGTTTTTGTTTTTTTTAAAAAATAATCAAAGCAGAAATAACAGCACTGATTTCAGCAAGAGAGTACCAATGAAATTCCACTTGAGATCAAGATATGATTCTATATATGTTATGTTAAGCCAGGACTGGACAACATCTAATATCTGAAGCCATGCTGTGTTCACATGAACCCACTGGGGGAGCCATTCCATAACAACTGTGATCATTGCACTATCACATTAAAAGGGGAAAAAGAGCTATTCCCCTTTAAAACAATGTACATGGGAAGTGTGCGCCTTTTTTCATGCTCATTCCCACTTCGAGTGGCTTCTGAGGGTTGCTTGTTATTTTGCTGCTCTCTGCACCAGACTACCAAAATTAATCAGTGCAGTGGCAAAATCAGCAGTACTGGCATGACAATTGGGCTGTAAAAAAAACCAACAGTGGAGACTGCAGTATGACCCATGGACTGCATATTGCCCACTTTTGCATTAAGCACAGACTTAAAATAGAGTGCTTGCAGCTTTCCCCAGCTTCTTCTCTTTTCTTTGTTTCCAAAGATCCACTTTGCAGTGTGCATTGTTTTAGAAAGAGCAGCAATAGTCATATGTTGGGTGCCTCATTCTGACCTCAGAATGGATGACCCTCCAGCAGATGCACTGTATGGCCCAGAAGAACCCGCTGCCGCATCACAGAAACAGAGGGTTCTTCCCAAAAGATCCGAAGTAACAGGCACATTCTTTTTAATCTATTGTAAGTATGTTATGCATACTGCAACCAGTTTACTCCATGCATCTGAGGAAGTAGAGCAAGGCCTTGTCAACATGGGTCAAAAGTCCTTGTCCCCTCTCCACTTCTGGCATCATCTTGTGCAAAGGACGCACAGCCCAAACCCTGATTCTGGTTTTGGCAGCCCAGACCATGCCCAGCACATCCCATGCCAGAACCAGGGCATAACTCACTTACAGTAAATTAAAAATAAAGTGCCTGTTGCTCAAGACCTTCTGCAAAGATTCCTCTGTTCCTGAGCTGCAGCTGCTGTCTGCATTGGTGTTCCAATGGCCACATGGTCACCTGCCGCAGCTGTGGGTCATCCATTCTGAGGTCAGAATGAGGCACCTAGCATATGACTGTCACTGGGCACCACAATCTGACCTCAGACGTGAACAACCCATGGTAGCAGTGGATGTGCCAGGTGGTTCATTGGGTCATTTGGGACATCCATGCAGACAGCTGTCACAGGACAAAAGTGGAGGTATTGGGGAGAGGGGCTTCTGCAGGGCCAGGATACTCTGGGCTTGCTTTCCCTGTTATATCCCGGGCAGTGCAAACAAGGCCCAAGTCTAGGTAAGCTTCTGCTACAACTTCTTTCATACATTTAGTCTCAAAGGCCTTACTATAGTCAGGATATTTTGCTGCCTGTAGTACAGAACAAGAAAGCATTCGCCAAAATGTCATATAGTGGAGCTGATTGCACTGAGAGTTTAATATTGGCCATGGGATAGTAAATTCCACTGTACTTGAGGATGAGAAGCCAGTTTAAGAGAAGGAAATGGGCCATGTGACATATGTAGGTCTATACTGTAAGAGAGGGAAATGTAAGAGAGAGAAATGTCTATGGAGCTCAGGAGGAACAAACAAGGGACTGTCATTGCAAACTCTCAACATCTGTGGCCTGGGGCATTTATTTCACGGCATAAGGGTATTTCTGTCCTTATGTGGAAAAAGTTCAGGACAGAAATGTAAGAGGGCATCATGCTCGTCTCCACTCTCTCACATAATGGCAGTAACTTGAACAAATGAATCTCCAATTTTTTTTGGGCTATCATCTCCTTTCCTCTTGGCTGACTATCCTAGCACACCCCCAAGACATATTTCTTCATATTAGGTCTACTGTTTGTGCAGCAGCCAGCCAGCTAGCCAACAGTGTCTTCCTAAATCACACCCAGCTCGCCATTGTGTCCTCCTCCTCCTCCTCAGCCTCAACCTCTCATGTGAATGCAGCAGTGGTAATAGCTCAGGCCTGTTTTTCCCTCTTGCCCATACCAGCCTTACAGCAAAAGGAAAGCTTGCTGGCCATCTGCTTGGTTGCTGCTCCCAGAGTAACCGGTTGCAAAGGGAGCAGCACCTGAGCAGATAGTCAGTCAGCCATCAAGAAGCCTCTTGCCTGTGCCAGCCTTGCAGCAGAGGCCAAAGGAAGCAAGAGCCTTCTCAGTCACTGTTTGACCAGCTGCTTAGTTGCTGATCCCTTTGGAGCTGGTCACCCTGAGAGCAGCAACCAAGCAGAAGGCTGAGCAGTGTACAAGAAGCCTCTCGCCAGTGCTGGCATTACAACAAAGGCGGATGCAGGCAAGATACCTCTCCGTCACTGTTTGACCAACTTCTCAGTTGCTGCTTCTCCCCAGCAAGGAAGGACTCTCAGTTCTTCTTCGCTAGGGTACAGAGGAGCCCAGTTTATAACTGCATTCAGCGCAACAGTAACATTTATTTTAGGGGGCTTCCATTCACACTTGATGTTGAAAACTGGTGGAACAGGATGATAAAATGTCTCACACTTAAATTTAAAACACATTTGGTACTGAATGGTGAGATAAAAAGGAAAAAACAGGGAAAGGGCTACTAAAATTATTTGACACACTGGAAAAGCAAGCAATTCAAAAACACACACACACACACACACACACACACACACACTCTATAACACGAGATTTTTCTCCTCCTGCATTGAAGGATAGTCATCTACAATAATGTGACTGTCTGTCTGCCTGTCTACTCCAAGACTGTGAAACCAAGTCACCTGAAACTTGGCAAAGATACTTAGGGGACCCTAGGGGTGTGCATCTGAGGGTTAATTTGTTTTTTAAAAAAATACATTCATTAATGTTAATTAAAATCAGTCTATATCCTGCACTATCATTTTAAACCTCCAGGTGTCAAATCTCCCCTGAGCAGAGAAGGTCTGGGAGACTCATGTCTCTGCAAGGCCTCTAGGCATCTCTGTGTTGTGCTCTCTGGCAAGGTCCCAAAACTCTTTGAACAGTTGAAAGAGAGAGTGGGAGAGGCTTCCTGATGTAGTTAGCTGAGGACAAAGTTAGCACCCAGATGGAGGGAGACAAAGGCCCTAGAGAAAGAAAAACATTGGGGAAGGAGAGAAAGAATAGAAAGAAAGAGGCAAGGCACTGGTGGGAGCAGGCTAAGGGGTTTCTGAACTGGTATGGGATGAATGGAACGGAAAGAGAAAATGACTCGTGAGAACAGCAGGAGGAGGAAGAGAACCCACCAGTCAGAGGTGGAATAACTGGCTTTTAGCCCAGAAGAACTGGTACTTCAGCTGGTTGTAAAAAGTCAAAATCCCTTGGCTTTGACTTAATGATATTTCAGATATAAATACTCCTTGCATTTAATTATCTGGCACAATAAAATCAAGCAATTAGCAGTCATACTGTAATATAAATAAACTAAGAAAATTTAATAAGGCCGGCCTTTCTATTTAAAGTTACCAGGTGCAGGGGTTGTTGTTTTTTAATGCAAATATCCCTCATCTTGCAAGATATTCCACACGGCCCTCCCCAACATGGAGAAACTAAGAGGGATGCAAAACAAACTGAATGTATCTCAAACCTGCAGCTAAAGAAAAGCCTTTATGGGGGGGAGGGGGACTTGCGGACAAATACTCGTAACAAATACTTAGCAAATTTCTATCCTAGCCACCAGCGATGTTTCTCCAGTGGTTTATAAAAACAGAGACGAAGCAATAACATTATAGCAGCATAAAAAATAAGAATAAATGATAAGAGCAGGTATTAAAATAGCAATAAAAGAGAAGGTTTTTAAAGGCTCTGACAGCAAGAAAACCTCCTTAGGGAGACGGTTTTACAAACAAGGTACTACAACCAAGAGGCTCCTTTCCTCCACAGCCACTTTCTTATCTCAGATGGCAGAGACACCCAAAGGAAGGCCTAGACTTAGTGGCACAGAGACTAGTAATTAGTTGCTTTTCATTAATTACGACACCTTTGAAATGTGTCTTGTTTGCTTTCTGGACAAAAACAATGTGGTACAAGGAAGCAGCTTTAGAAGACACAGCGTACATTAGGCTTTCAGTACACACCAGCTCTCCTAGATTTCCTCATCTCATCTCAATTAGGGTGGCACACTATGATTTAAAATATTGGTTGTTAAATATTAATTATTAATAACTATTATCTTTAATAATTACAGGCATAGCAGCTCTGCAGTGTCTTTTTGTTCCTGGAATTTTGATCCCACAATCCTCAATCCAAAATACCTTAAAGGCACCAGATCCTGTCTGATCTTGAAAGCTAAGAAAGGTTAGCCCTGATTAGTACTTGGATGGGAGAATGCCAACGAATACCAGATGCTGTCGGCTATATTCCAGAGGAAGGAACTGGCAAAACCACCTCTGAACATTGCTTGCCTAAGAAGACCCTATGGGTTCACCATAAGTCGACAAGCAACTTAAAGGCACACACACATACATAACTCTGAATCCAATGTACTTCTTTGAGGGCTGTCCAAATTGCAATTTTCTACTCCCTGTAGAAACTGGGCTCACATGACTGCCATGCCAGCTGTGGAAATGTACATCCCACATTTTTTAACCCAGATCCTTGCCAGATGTTTGGTTCAGGTATCATGAAATGAACTACCACTAGAGTATTCCACATGGGGCGTGTTCACACTGCATTGTTATACCGATCTGATACAGTCTTAACTGACCGGGCTCCATTCTATGGATGCTTGGAATTTGTTGTGAGGTACTTAAATTTCTCTAGTGTATTGTCTCGAGTTACAACTAAGGAACTGTCATTGCTAACTCCCAGCATCTCTGTAACACAGTTGTATCATTTGGATCCCGGCACTTTAATGACCATGGCTCCATGCTATGGAGATAATTAGAATTTTCTGCAGGAGAGGCAACATTTGATGGCAAATTGGGAAAGCAAAATATTGAAAGCAAGCATTTCTTGCTCGGATTAAGGAAGTATTCAAATTTCAAGAGTATGGCAATTCAGTCCACAATGAAACAAACTGGCCCACAGCCCACAGACATTACCTGCCCCTAGCTTTTGGACATTAATCTTTGTTTTGTTTCTGTTCCTCTGAGCATTCTCATAATATCTGAAACCTCAAGTTTCCCTGTTACAACAGGACCCTGCAGGAGGCCCTGCTACTGCTAGTTGGTTTTTTGTTGGGGGGGGATCATACTGGGAGATGGATTGTAGCCATGCAGGATCTCAGACATTAATTTAATACAGTTTTAAAGGCTGTTAAAATATAATAACAATGATAAAAGTACTTATACGAATCCAACACAACCCAGATTAGAAGACATTCTCCAGATAGTTATCACTCAAAGCCCTACATAAACAGAGAGGTCTCCACCTTTTAGAAGAAGGAGACCAGAGAAGGAAGCCAGCCTAGTTCTCCATGGCAAGGGTTGCACAATCTAGGAACAGCCACTGAGAAGGTTCTCTCTCATGTTGTCACCAAGCATGCCTCTGATTGTGTTGGAACCAAGAGAAAGTCTTCCCCCAAGCAACTTTAAATTTGGGCAGGTTTATATGGTAGATTGACAAGAGAGAGCATTATCTTGCTCAATGAAACCATCATGGCAAGACAATGGGGCAGGGAACTGGGCCACATTTAGCAAAATGAACATGAGGGGCCTCAAACACAGCAAAATTCAAACTTATTGAATGTTGATGTAAATGAAGTACGTCATATTACCATCCAGTGAGGGTGAGCTCATGAAGATGAAAACATCCAAAAATTAAAATTAGCTAACTATATCCTGATCCCACCAGAATTAATAGTCAAGAAGGGAAACTGTGACAGTTAGGCAAACACCAAGAGCTTCTATTATTTTGTTATAGCAACTAACTGTGGAAGCTTATATGATAAAGCACAAGATTTGCCCTGGGAATGAGGAGTGTTGTGCCTGGGGTCTGAGCAAAGAGGAGGAGCAGGGGGAGAATTACTCATCTGTAATTACAATATCATAATGAATTTTTAACTTTGTTCCATCCCACTCCGCCCTCAACATTACATTAACCCTCAAACTGCCAATGGACACAGTACTGGATTAAATGCTAAACTAGTGGGGGAAGGAAGAGTAAACCATGTGTAGTTTAGATTTGCTGAGCAGACAAAAAAAAGATTGCCACAGGTAGGAGGCATTGCAAAAGCAACACCCTAGTGATCCAGTATAAAAGGAAGGGAAAGCCTCCCTGCTAGCACATTGACTGCATAGCTTTGACTCTATCTCTAATTTGACACTGTCTGCTGCAGTTTAGCAACCCACACCAGCGGGCTACAATGTCTCTTCGGATTTCTACCGCATCCAGGAGAATCTCTTCCATTGCTGGGGGTGATGGAGGTGTCAAAATGTCGGGCATAGGAGGAAGCAGCATGCATGGCTTTGGTGGGGGATCTCTTGCAGGGCTAGGCAGTGGCTATGGAGGAAGTATGAGCGGTGGCTTTGGCGGAGCAGGCTTTGGGAGTGGAGTGAACTTTGGGAGTGGAGCAGGCTTTGGTAGTGGAGTTGGCTTTAGCAGTGGAGGAGGTGGCTTCGGTGGAGGAGCAGGCTTTGGTAGTGCTTCTATGGCAGGTAGTAATTATGGAGGAGGCTATCGCAGCAGCTCCGCTATGGCCGTGGGCAGTGGTTTTGGAGCAAGTGACAGCATCTTTTTGGCTGGGGCTGAAAAGGAAACCATGCAGAACCTTAACAGCCGCCTGGCAAACTACCTGGAAAAAGTCCGTTCTTTAGAGGAAGCCAACACTGAGCTTGAGGTTAAAATCCGTCACTGGTATGAAAAGAACGGACCAGGGGCTCCTGGTGTTGTCCGTGACTACACCAAATATCATCAGATCATTGAAGACCTTCGCCACAAGGTGAGAAAAATGAAAAGATTCAGAGGAATTCTGTATGGATAGAAACCTGTTCTGAGTAAGACTAAAAGCAGCAAATGGAATCAGCACGAGGAATATGTTCTTGGGCAGCTCCCATTTATTTGAATAAGGTAAAAGTGATATTAGGAATGGAGAAGCATTTCATTTCACTTTATTTCTGATATTTATAAAATGCCCAGTTCTGAACATTCCTTCTTATTTGGGATGGAAACGTCTTGAGATTTTAAAAATTCAAACATGGGAGTTTCCAAACTGGACAATTTCACCCATCCTGGCAAATGGCTTTCAGTGTTTACCTCTTAAAAGTCTGGGTTTCAGTCCTTCTGTACTGTATTGAGTTGTGCTTGTGGTGCTGTCAGATTACCACGTCTTTTTTTTTTTAGGCTTCTCATCATTAATACATTTATGGCAAGCAGATTGAATCTGGTCTTCTCAATGCTGGCAGTAGCTGTGTTTATTGAGTTTGGTTGGTGCAAATATGGGAGAACTGCAATTCAGTTTTATTTTCAAAGAATTTACCAAAATTCACAAATGTCTTCATATTCAAGCTGGAAAAAATTTGACATTTAAGCAAATCAGGTGTAGAAAACCGCCAAACTTAAAAACTTCCCCATACCAAGGTCATGATTTTAGGATTTTGGAGTCTGTTATATGTAAGAGATACCATATAACATGACATTTTTGTTTTTGCTTCTACTGCAATTTGTGGATAAAGAAGATAATTTTTTCTATACTTAATACTCACATTTCCCCCCTAATTTATCATTCTCATTTCCCTGGAGCTCACATGGCAGCTAATGTATATCTCAAATGTGCCGTACGTACCATTTGGAAAGTATCTTAAGTATTTATGTAAAACATGCAAAACTGTCTAATGTGTTTGGGAAGTCAAACATAAATGCAATTTCTCTTTCTTGACATGAGCAGCTTCCATCCGCACTTGAAGTATGAAGTTAATGGAAGTGAATTGTTCACATCATTTTGCCCAGTTATTCAAAACTCTAATGAATCAGCATTCAAAATTGATGTATATTTCTTTTTTGTGATATGAGTGTTGTTATCCACATATTATTTCTACAGAGCTACTTTAATATAAACTTAACCATGTTTCCTCCAAGCTTATGGATTACAACAGTGGGAATTAGTTTCAACTGAAGTACTTCAGTTGAAAAATTGCTATAAGAACCAAACTTTGCTGCCTATTCCTTTTCTTCATATTCAACACATTTTGCAGTAAGGAGAGTTTTACAAATAATATTTTGCTGCAATGTTTATTAGGGGAAAACAAAGTGTGCAATCCTAAACTCAGTTACCCAGAGTAATATTCATGATGATTTCTTTTTGCTTTATGTTACTTGTAATCCCTGATTATGCACAAATGCACCTGCTGTTGGCCTAGTAAAGGAACTGTGCCACAAAACAAATGTTGCCTTCTTCTTGTTATGTTTTCACTTCAGATAGTCAATACAACAATTGACAATGCCAATGTAGTCTTACAGATCGACAATGCCAGGCTTGCTGCTGATGACTTCCGCCTCAAGTAAGCTAAACACAATACTTTTTGCTTTTAAAATTCTTGTAGACCTTTATTTTCTACTCTGCTCCAACACATACCAGCAACATTAGGTTATTATTATTAAGTTCTAAAAGAGCAAATGAAAGTGTGAAATCTAAATCCTATGTATTTATATATGGTTAGATCCAGATGTTTTTCACATGTATCCACTGGAATCATGACTAATTTACATTCCACTGGTTTCAATGGATCTTATTCATTTTTATTTCTTTAACTCCTTCCTTCCTTCCTTCCTTCCTTCCTTCCTTCCTCCCTCCACCTGTAGCCCGTAAAATATCTCTCGGGAAGCTTAGGAACACCACTAAATAATGTGTGATTGGTTCAGGGGAGATGAGAGAATTGCCCCAAATTGGACTTGGATCTTGAGATCAGGAATGTTGTGGAAAGTAAGGATTCCCAGCTCCTCCTCCTCCTAAGCAACACCCTGCAGGGCTGGCTTGTGGTTCCATGTCAGTAAGACAGTAAATCTACACTTAGTTTTAATTTGAACATTAAAGAACATATCCAAGGTTATGATCCCTATACCCAAAGCAGGATCATGTCTTTACAAATCCCTCAAGTGACCCATTTTCTTTTCATATTTTCACATATTCCCGTTCAGATATGAAAATGAACTCTTCCTCCGTCAGAGTGTTGAATCAGACATCAATGGTCTGCGTAAAGTGCTGGATGAACTGACCATGAACCGCTCTGACCTGGAGGCCCAGCTTGAGAGCCTCACAGAGGAACTGGCATACTTGAAGAAGAATCATGAGGAGGTAAAGAACTTTAATTCTTTCCTTTTGCTACAATGATTTCCCATCCCAGTCCTGTCAAAGCAAACAAAGCATCCACATCAAAGCACAAGGCTTAACCATTGTTTCAGCACAGAATGTGCAAAAGTCAATTTTGGACCATGACTCTCTTGGCTCCATCTGGGGAATTCTGAGAACTATAATGCAAAAAAGTAATTTCTTCAGCATTTGCTTCAGTATTACAGTAACAAGCTGCAATGTGCTTTTAGGCTTGTGTGATTCTCCCTTCTGTCTCTTCTACATGCAGTTAAAAAAAATGCTTTTATTTTGCTTATCCACATTTTTGTGAGAGACCATGGTTTCAAGCCGGCTTCTTTTAAAGAGACCAGTTTTACATAAACCACAATTATCTGTTCATAACGTGCATAAATTGAAGCCAAGTTTTCCAAACTCCACCATGCAGCTACTCCAGCAGAGGCGAGGGGAGAAACCTTTGAGCTAAAGGTTGGTTGAGCTCATTCTCATCACAGTAGAGTATGGTTTCACATGGTGTCCAAACTGAGCCTGTATGCACCTCTGGAACAAGAAAGATGTTCAGTGTAGTGCAATAGATAGAAAATTTGGTTTTGACTTATGAGGAGTCAGACTCAAATTTCCACTTAGCTGTGAAGGTTCTAAACAACTCAGTTCACCAAATCAAACCCAACTTTATCTACCACCAACACCAACTGAGTTATTTAATTCAATTGTAATAGACTAGCTAAACCCAGAAGTAATGATGTACTTCAGTGGAAACAGTTAGAAAAGTAGGCAGGCATAAGCACAGAACATTGGCAAAAATTTTACCATTTTAACATCATCAACACATACATTAATTAAGTTCATTTATATTTCCAGCATAAGGTTTGATACCATGAAATCCAGCTGCACCACTGTATAGAAGGCATAATGAATTTCATACGCAATTCTGTCCCACACCTGCTATTCCTGATCCAATTGTTATATCATTAGGAGAAAAATTACCGGAGGCAATAGAGGAATAGGCACCCTTATTTGAGCCTCCAGCTGCCAGGAGATGACTATCTCTCAAAATTAAGGTGTTCAGATTGTGTCAAACAGGTTTCATGATTAGTTTAGTCTCTTCTAATGTCTACACATGGCTATCTGTGTGGTCCAATATTAGTACACAAAATACATGGGGAGTGAGCACTGTAGTTTCACCTGGACTTCCCCCAGGTTTCTCTACATGAAGATCATCACCTTATACTTTCAGCCTGTAAGATAAAACTGACATATCCAGACTACAGTGGAAATGGGGGCAGCTGGAGTTAACTCTTTATCCTTTGGAGAGTTCTGCCTTGCCTTTTATGCTTTTTAATGCTTTTATGCCTAGAAGATGCTCCTGAGCCATGCAGGGATAATGGATTTGTTCCACAGATTTCCAGCTCTAAAGCTAGCTAGTTATTTAGATGCAGGTTGTTTTCTCTGTTGTATTTCTGCTGGGAACACTTCCAACAAATATTAAGAATAATGGTCTCAAACCACCTGAAAAAGCAGTTTCCTCTTAGAGGGAATGATTTGTTCTTAGAGAGACATCAAAAGAGTAATCATGAAACAAAGTAAGCTGTGTTGATTTATAAGAAAAATTCCAAAAGCTTGTCAAGTAAATCTTTATTAGGCCAACTTACGCATAATGTTAGGGAAAGTATGTTGAAGTCATGAAGCAATAGCACTTAGCACTTTACATTTCTACACCACTTCATAGTGAACTAAGCACTCTCTAAGCAGTTTACAATGTGTAAGACAATTGCCCCCAACATGCTGGGTACTCATTTTACTGATCTACCAAACTCTGCGTATCAAAGTCTTAGGATATGCAGCTTTACATTTTATGAAACATTCTGCTTGATGGAGATCTTGAAAGTTTGAACTCACAATTATGTGCCCAAAAGACATAGGACCCTATCACACAGGGAAAACCGGAGGGAAATCAAGGATTTAAACAGCAATTATCCCTTGCAAAACGTGGTATCGCAATTAAGATTTGTACACACATTGCTATTAAACGGGCAACAAGCAGGCAATAACCAGCAACAAATCATCTTCAGAATTTCCCCATGAATGATTCGTTGCTGTTTACTACCTGTGTATTGCCTGTTTAAAAGTGACGTCGTGAGAAAGTCTTAATTGCGATTTTGCATTTTGCATGGGATAATTGCTGTTTAAACCCCTGATTTTGCCCGATTCCCCCCATATTATAAGTTCCATAGATAACTGATGGATTTTGGAAAGAAACATTTGGGTGATGATTTTATTGAACCTCGCTTAAGATAGTAGTTAGCTGATGCAAGTTGCTCAGCTGCTGGGAACACCTTCTTCTGGTAAGGAAAAGGATCTTGTGTAACTCTCAAACTGCTATACGCCTTCATCAGTCTATGTGGGACCAGTGAACAACCGCTCTTTCCCAATCATACAGGTCTTAAATGTCATCAACATGCCAATAACTAGGTGATTACCTATTAGGATATGCAGAACCTCTTATTTATATACATAAAGCTGTCGAATCTCAGAGTTGCCTTGAAGCCTAAGTTCTCCCCCACTGAAGATATGCCTGAGAAGCTTTGAATTATCAGTAATGAGAAGAGTTCTGTATATGCTCAGAGGAATGGTTTCACTGTTACAAGTTCCCTCTGGCCTGGGAGAGCTTAAAAAAGAACTGACATCATGCTTTTGGAATGAGATCAGGCTCACAGGAAGGTTCTATAGAGCATCCTTTTTGCCACTGAATATTCTCTGCGACTGCAGCAGATAACCTTTCAGTAATCTTGGCTCATCAAGGGAACAAGAATTGCATATTTTGGTTTCAGACTTTCACTCCAGGAAGGTCTTTGAATATTCAGGAAAGGTGCCATATTTATTATGCCACATTTCTATCTTTCCTTTCAGTTTCTGAAAGCCTTATCAAGGATAATTATTACTAAAACTCTTAACTCCCTGTTGCAACATCAATCAAAATAATTTAATGTGCAAGATTGAGACATTGAATTGAGAAAAATCATACTTAGAGACAACAATTGAAATCAATGGAGTTAAAATTAATCATGGCTAATTTAAACCTCTTTTGTTCAGTGGGCTTTTTTAAAGGATGATTAAATCCAGCACAATGTACACAGAGCAAGTATAAGGGTTTCATTCCCACGCAACAATGTTTAGATATGCCTTAACTGTTAGATCCTGTGGATAAGAATTTTAGCAAGAAGTTCAGAGGACGCCCATCTGGAGTAGCCATGGACAAAGTGCCTGTTCTTTCATGGCCCCTAGATAACCCAGATTGCTCTTTTTCTGACAAAAATAAATAAATAAATTGGGAACTGATTTTCCTAGATGCCTCTAGAAATGATGGTTCACATTTTATAGGTTGCTCCTGAACCCAACAAAGTTGCCCACCTCTGATTCAGATCCATACCCCAAACATCACTTTCTATGCTTCATAAGGAAAACAAGTGGATGAAAATCTAGTTCTCCATCTCCCAAGATCCTATGTGATCTCTCTTCTTGTGGGGCGGGCCTTCAGGGAGGGGCAAATCGGGAATCTCTGTGGACTGGATTTGTGATCCTATGGCCAGATTAGACCCAGGAGCTGGGGCCTTCCATCCCTTGATTTACAGACTTTAGGCTGATCTTTCAGTAATTTGCTTTCCATATTCTTGCTTAGGAAATTACCTTACTGAAGAGTAGCAGCACAGGTGATGTCACCGTGGAAATGAATGCTGCTCCAGGTGTGGACCTGACTAAGCTACTGAATGACATGAGAGCACAGTATGAAGACCTTGCAGAACAGAATCGTAGAGAAGCTGAAGAACAGTTCCACAAAATGGTGAGATGGGTGACTAATGAAACAAAATGTCATGTGGTGCATTCACTGATAACATCTGTTCCTACCATGCCAAGCAGACCATATTAAACAAGAAACTGTTCCCAGCTTAAATGGAATAGACATTGTTCCTTTACCATGCCAAGCAGTAAACAATCCAGACTTACCAATTTTCAATATTAAGGTTCATTCTAATTTATCTTGGAAGAGAAAATGCAAGTGTTTCTGAACTCAGTAGACATTTACAGGGAGTAGACATATGTAGTATTTGGATGGCAAGTTTGATATCTGTACGAATTTGCCTAATTCCCATTGAACATAATGAGACTGGCCTCTGAGTAGAAATGTCCTGGAGCGTGGCTTTGGCATGGCTTCTGGACTCTAAGGACACATGCATCATTTAATCAGCATACCTCCAAACTGATCTGAAGCAGCTTTATTTTAGCCTGTCTGTATGGGGCCTAAATTTCATAATAATGGGATCAGTACAGAAAAGTTCACACTATGCCTTTTTCAAACTTTGGGTCATGGAACAGTGTTTCTGGAATCTTTGGAAGGTGAGGAGACTTATACTGTACTAGGTGAAGAGTTCCATATGGCAAACTGGGCCCAAGCTATAGAGAACAATTTTTTGGTTCCACCAATTCCAGATTTCTTTTCCACAATCCATTCTTAGATTATCTGTTATTATTTATCAGTCAACCTGTTGTAATGGATAAAATGGATCTGTGTCTAAGGCATGCATGACAAGAGGTCACTTAAGACTTCATTTATTTATTTATTTGGTTAAGTTACATTACATTGATTTTGTTTTTATCCACAGAGCCAACCTCTACAGCAGCAGATCTATGATGATACTGGGGCTGCTAATTCAGCCAGGAACGAGTTAATTGAACTCAAGCGCTCCCTTCAGTCATTAGAAATTGAACTACAGTCCCTTCTCGCTAAGGTTTGTACATTGCTCTGCTTTCCCTGAAGGATACCAAAAGCAGCATTTAAGAGGAATGTTATTTTGCACATACATATACAGATACACACACACACACACACACACACACACACACACACACACATATATATATATATATGAGAGAAGATTAAGGAGGCGGCAACTGTATGCACAGGTAGTGCTAGCTCAAAGCCAAAATCCATGTTAAGGGGATGTCTAAATTCAGCACTGAAATAGAACACAAATCAAACATTTCAGCTTCATCCAAGTTACAACAAGCTTTAATTTGTTTCTTTCTCCCATTAACAGAAAGCCTCTCTGGAAAGCACCTTGGCAGAAACTGAAGGCAACTACAGCAGTCAGCTTCACCAGTTACAGCTTCAAGTCAGCAGCCTGGAGGAGCAACTACAGCAAATCCGATCTGAAACAGAATGCCAAAATTCTGAGTATCAACAATTACTGGGCATCAAGACCCGACTGGAAATGGAAATTGAAACATACAGGCGCCTGCTAGATGGGGAGAGGTAAGCAAATGATCTAAATATAAAAGGATGCAGGCAGTATTTTGAAGTAATTCCAAAAAGAAATACTTCTTTACAGAGTTCAGAGACACAGCCATGTTGTTCGGGTTCATCAGTATGCAAAGGGATCTTGTATCACTTTTGAGACTAACTGAAGGAAAGATGTTATAGCTAAGCTTTCATAGACTTGGTCTACTTCCTCCGAAGAAAGAAGCTTAAACTATCAAATGTGGTGCTACAAGGTGTAGTGATGGTTACTAGCTGGGATGGCTGCAAAAGGGTACAGACAAATTTATGGATAATGGGGCTGTTAGTGGCTTCTTACAATGATGATTATAAATCATCTCCAGTATCAGAAGCAGTATGGTTCAGACTAAACATTAAGTGGAATGTTCATTCCCAATTAACCCATTTTCCACACCACAACAGGATTTCCTCAAATATATTTGTTTCAGCAACCAGATTTGCTAATTAAGCCTGTATTTACCTCCCCATGACCAATAACAAAACAAAGCATGCTGAAAGTAGAATATGTATGTGAGAAAAATCGTATGTTATGATTAACACATTTTTCACCCCTTGAGGAAACATCTTTTCTAAGAATGTGAACTACACATTGTGTAATTTGGCCTCGAGGTTCTGAGCACTTATTGCTGGGGAATATGAACAGGAGAGTTGTAGTTCCCTCTTATCACATTTATCAGTTTCCTATTGCCACTATCCAAAACATTATGCTGGATTAGTTTGGCATTGGCCTGATCCAGCACAGCTCATTTTATGTTCTTATGGTGCAAATCAGTATGTTTATCCTTAATCCTGCCTTCCTGCCCTTTGCCCTAATCCACAAGACTTGGGGGAGAGGTTTTGTTTTAAATATAATCCCAGAGGTTTGTTAATCCAATTATTAAAAAAGAAAATAAAGTTTAAAAGAGGGAAAATAGCTTGCTATGGAATAGCAAGTGGGATGGACGGGAGAGGAGACGTTGACATAACATGACTCCAATACCGGAACTGCTGCACGCAGAACATGTTTCGTATGATAGCTAATGCTACAGCAGCATGTTTGGGAGTTTATTGGTAGGTTTTCCCCATCAATGACAAAGTGCACTCTAACAACTCTTTGAGGGCAAGGCAGTGACAAGACCAAGAATTGTTTTTATGTGCTTGACACAATCAACCCTAACAAGGAATATGTGGGAAAAACAAGGTTAAGAATGAAATCATAAACATGCTTACTAGGGCACGGGAGGAATCATTTAGCTTTTCAAATATTGCTGAACTACAAATCCCAGCATTCCACAGCACTGGCTGTGCTGACCAGGGCTGCTGCATGTTACAAGTTTAGTAACCACCTGGAGGGCCACACAATTTCTACTCCTGTACTAAGTAGTAAGCCTCACTGGACATAGTGGGACTTCCTTCTGAGTAACCTCTTTTGCTTTAATTTTGTTACAGTTTTAGTCTTATAATTTATTTTTACCTTAGGCAACACATATTGGTGGATCTTTAATTTAGTTATTGTATATATTCTTGTACATTCACTTAAAATATGCTGTTAATGACAACAACAAAGAACTATGAACCACAGAGTGTAATGGCTTCCTTTAGAGTTATTCTCTTTTTTCTTTTTAAAGAATTTCCATCAGCATTGTGATAAAATTAACAGAAAGTGACCTATTCTTTTTCAACAGTTTCCGCTCATATGAGACAAAAGTTCAGATCAGAGGTAAGTACAATTTTATTCTTTCAGAAACAAATTTATTACCAAACATCTTTTTTATTTTTAAAACATCCAACACAAAAAATATGAAAAAATCACCATTGTATTCCTAGGGTTGCCATGGGTCAAAGTCAACTCAAAGGCAGTTAAAAACAAAAAATCTTAACTGCCATAAGACAATATGGCAACCCCACCATAGTCCATGAACAGATGTTAAATGGACTGTTAGTGCCGGTGTTGAATCTTGCATCAAAATTGGTAGTGAGTCCTCCAACCAGGACAGGTGTGTGTCATACACATCTCTGCCCCACAACAGAAGGGAAAATGAAGACCGTTTATGAGAATTAAGAAGATGATCCACCGACTGGTATCTACATAAGTGGAAACTTTGGCTGTCATCCTGTTTGTTAAAATGTCATACATTAGACTTAGGACATGATAAAGTGGACCCTTATTATCAGCTGGAACTTGGGTCCAGCCTCACCCCATGGACACTAAAATCAATGAATGCTCAAGTCTCTTTAATGGAATGGCATAGTAAAATGGTGTCCCTTATACTGTAAAAAATGAGAAAATCAAGATTTGCTTTTGGGAATTTATATTTTTTGGAATATTTTCAAGCCAAGGATGGTTGAATCTGTGGATAAAGAATCTGTGGATATGGAGGGCTGACTGTAACTGCTTCGCATTCTCGTTTGCGATCCTGGCACTATTGCCACAACTGCAAATGCCCCTGAAACCCACCTTAAAAACCAACCAGCCAGCCAGAGCAATGAAAGTCTATGGACCTAAGCAGCTAACTGGTTTTTAAGGTGGGTTTCATTAATTGGATGGGGAGCTAAAGCATAGCTGTGACACTATGGCTATATGTTTGATGCTGGACATCAACCTTTAATGGTAAGCTAGGTTCTGTAAGCACAACATTGTTTGCAGTAGCAGAATGGCCCCACTGGATGCAGGTGCTAGTATTGGTATTATTAGTGGATAACAATGTCATAAACAATTTTTCCTCACCAGAGCCCACCAAAACCAGAGTGGTTAAGACCATTGTGGAAGAAATGGTAGATGGCAAAGTAGTCTCTTCTCAAGTGAAATCGGTTCAAGAAAGGGCAGCTAAGTGAATCGCATGAAAAACAATAAGGGAGAACTCTTCCATCTTACCAGCACCAAGTAGAAGAAAACTTCCTGGAAGCAGAATCAATTGCAATTTAATAGCTTCTTGAAAATAAGGAATCTGGAGATGGGGGAAAAAATCCCACACACTATGCTTTCTGCTAACTTTACAGCAATGTATTCTTGTCCTGGTACTAAACTCTACATTCTCTTTCTACTGCAATGCAATAAACTTTGATAGTGCTGCAATTTATATTTGTCTTTGACTGTTATGTATTTTTGACTCATTCTTCATAGCATGCTGATAAAAATAAAATACTGAAGCAAAAGCTTCATGATTACATTAGCATTGCTGAGTGCTACTAATGAAAATTAATTGTAAATCTGATTACTGCTATCATTTATAGCTATTTTTGTTTTATCTAACTGGATTTTAGTTCATATTATGCCCGGAGATAAAGGGGTAGAAAAGATGAGGAGACAGCACAGGGAATTGAACAAGGTTGCCAATATGAGATTTATTTGCACACTGGTAACAAGGAACCAAAAGACAATGTGGTTAAATACCTCTGACAGTCAGAAGCAAAGAGTAGAAACAGCAAAAATTAAGAATGGTGGGCAGTTAAAATTCTACAGTAAACACGTTTAAAAGGACTAGTAAGAATTTTAATTTAGAGTAAAACTGTGCTGGCAATGATGCATGTAAATCCACAACTTTCTAGGAAATGTTAATTTTGAGAAACAACAGAAGGGTTTCGGAGGTGGTGTGCCAGTTATTTTTCCTCACAAAGTTAGTTATTGGATCCTAGTGTCGAAATATACTTAAGTGTTGCCTCAGTGCTGGTGCAACCATAGTGCTAAGGAGTAAGATATTCCCACTACACTCATACCAGCACACAGTATTGAGCTGCTATAGTTTTCATATAATAATTCAATTATTTTCCCACAAAGCCAAATGTGGTGCTTTAAACCATTCAAATTTGGTGCAATAAAACAATTTTTCACATAAACCCAAACGTGGTGCTCTAAAACATAATGGATTTCCTTATCATTAGGCAACAATGGGTAATGAATTCTGGAAAATCAAGTTTTCATTAATGTCATGATAACCAACACAACAGCAGTGTGACTGAAGTTTATAATAACTACCATGTTCCATTGGTTTTCCTGCAACTTAACCCACAGTACTTATCACATTTAGAATGGAGTGAAACTATGCTAATGCATGAGAGGAAAGCAGTGAGCACCCAGCCATATATGGAAATGAGAGTGACCAGCAACCAAGCTTGCCTTCTAACAGACAAGCAGTAGGGCAGTTCCCCTCATTTTCAAGCACCATGCTTCAGTAGTGTTGACATGTTTGGACTACACACACATGACAAGGAGCTGATGTTTAGCTCTGGAAAGTGGTTAAGTGAGGCAGTGGTGGTGTTGGCCAACACCACCATTGCCTCAGTTAACCACTTTCCAGAGTTAAACATCAGCTGTGTGTGAGAGAGACACAGGGAGAGAAGGGAACAGGAGGAGGAGGACAAGGAAGGAGAAGAATAAGAATTATTCAATAGTCCATACTAATTCACTTAAATCAAATGTTAGCCCTTCCTGCCCTTATGAAAAGTACAAGGATGTGTGTGTGTTCATGTGAGACTCAGAGAGAGGAAGAGGAGTGATAATAATAATAACAATAATAATTGTTATTGTTATTGTCGTTATTGTTATTCAGTAATGCAGACTATTCCACTTAAATCAAATGTTAATATTTCTGGCCCTTACAAAAAGTGCAGGATGGAGTGTGACTGGAACAACTAGCCCAAATAGTCACAGTTCCTTCCGTTGTTACTTTGGGCCCTGTGTATTCAAAGCATCAACTCTGACTTATCAATAAAAAGGCAATGGAGCAGGAAATCTTTCTCCAGCACTACCACTATTTCTAGTAGCTGGAAAAACCTCTCTCAGCTAGGTCTCTTGCTTAATGCTATAATGGCTGTCTCAGAAGAGCTAAATTTATCTGAAGGCAAACATATTTTTATATTCATAATCTTGTATTCCAAATAATTTTAAAAATGGCCATATCTGGGAGAAAGTGGGTCTCTTTTAAAAGAAATCTGTACAGTATATGCATCTTTTTGCCCAGCTCTGGCTTTCTAGTGCCCTGAGTTACGCACAGGATAGAGACAACCTGGATCTCAAATGAGGTTTCCTTTTGTGTTGCTAGTAGAGTTTAAATTTTATTTCCTGGACTTTACAACTCTTTGTCTTCCAGACCCCCCTTTTCAAAAAAGGAGGAATGGCCTCTGCCTACTACATGAATATCCCTCCATACCATCTTAACTGAGAACAACTATAACAGCAGCTTGACAAAATGTAGGCCTGTGTCTCCAACATCATTAATTCCCCCCCCCTTTTTTTTTTTTCCTCCTGTTTGATTTTTAATACCTTTGCCAAATGAAGAAGTCACCAGTGGAGCTATGAAAGCTTGCATGCCATCATGTCTTTTGTGCATTTTGGTTGATCCATTAAAGATGTTGCTGTTCTGGGGATATACTGATTTGTGGATAAATCTAAAGTAGTAAGGGAAGCAAATCATCTGGTCTGATATTATTTAGCGAAGTTTTAGGCAACCTTTAAAATAACATTTTATTAATATTTTCTTTCCCTTTCTTCTGTTTCTAGTTAGTCAGCTTCTTATTTAGGAGTTCTGGGGATGGGACAGTGCTTACCATGATGTGTATGGGTTATTATGTGCTTTCAAGTCAACTCTGACTTAGGGCAAACCTATCATTGTGTTTTCCTGGCCATATTTATTGAGAGGTTTGCCAGTGCTTTTTTCTTTAAAAAAAGAAAGGCAAGAGAGTATGACATCCTCATGGCTGAGCAAAGATTCAAATCATAGTCTCCTGAAGTCCTAGTCCAACACTGAGATCATTATCTTAAGCTGTTTTATCAAGATATACAAGTAATATTTGTATGCCGCTCTGATAACCTTTTGACTGAAGAGTGGGGTATAAGTAAATTATTATTATTATTATTATTATTATTATTATTATTATTATTAATTTTGGAGGCTGCAATTTAAGGTATTTACTTCCTTAGACAAATCTTAGACTCCATCTACCTTGAATCAGTTCAGATATTAAAGAAGAAAGATATATAGCTGAGTTGTAACAAATGCTTCCATCTCCAGCATCTTTAGCTTTTGAATTAAAATTCAAAGGACTCTGGTGTCTGAATTTTAGATGATAACATCTTGTTTGAACATGCACATCAGTGTCAAACACCATTTCTTGTGGCATTTGCTTGGCAGAAGCTTTGATAAATCTTTGGCCAGATGATGTTACTCCCCAGCTTTATAACTATGAACTGTCAAATAGATGGATTATTATCTGGGCCAATAGAGTTCACCTACAAGACACACATTGTTAGCACCCATTGTGACAAAAAGGTATGTAATCATACCTGGGGCTGAAGAGACACTTGCAAAGGCGCTTGTCACAGCTTGAATTAATAGAGCACAGCCTCCATCTTCACAGATCTAAACTATATAAGTAGAGATGCAATCAGTTAAAGAGTCTGCGATGTAGAGTTGGAAGAAAATGTCAACGTTCATAAAATTCACAGATAGGTGTGAAGTCCTAACTGTGCAGCAAATAGTAGATCTGGATCTCATGTTAGATCTCCAGAACTTTCTTGTCAGATCAGCAAGGATTTCTAATTCCTATTCATTTAACACTAACAAAAACAATTTCCCCCACCCCTGCCCTTAACTTTTACAGCTAAAATGAAGAAACCTTGAGGTGATCAAAAATGGAGTTTTGTGCAGAAGGTAGAAAATACCACAAACATCTCTCCTTAGGCTTGAAAGTAAAAAAAAATGAGTAAAAGAAAAGTATATAAGCAATTTGCTCCCCTTTTATGACGTTCAAAATCTGCTGCTTTGGCCAGCTTAAATAGTAGACTCTGAGGCTTATACAACAAATTCTTAGCAACTCAGGAATCTCTGCCCAACCTGAGAATTCTCCAGCCAACCTCACCAGGTAAAATGAAGTGTGTGGCCTCTGGAGAAGACATTTTCTCTGCAGTGGTACCTTGGTTTGGAATGCTCTTGAAGAAAAGCAGGGAGTGGAGCACCAGCTCACAACTTGTGAGCCTTGAAGCAATGCAGGGCATGAGGAGAAAAAGCTCCCCAGGAGCTGATGATGACCCTTCCATAACCTCCAGTGTTAGCATAGGAACTAGAAAAATTCCTCACAAGTTATGTGTGCTGTAGGTAAAGCCACCCAAGATGAGAGCACTATTGGCAATAGTAGCAACTGTTGCATATATTTTGCATCTGCCCATCTGCTTAAAAAACACTTTCGAGTTCTTCTTCCTGGCACTGGGTTGCCACAATATCTAGTTACCTGGGTCTTACTCAACGTCTGGGCTATTTAACTAGATTGGTTTCATGTTCATTTCTATAATCAGCTGATTCAGCCGTTCCAGTCCACCTCCCGATTCCTGTTTACCTTGCCCCTCTAACCTTATAAGAACCTGCCTCCTAGTCTCAGGTTTAGACCCTGAAATCTTACGGTACATGAAGTTGGCTGATCTGGCAACCCTAAGTAGTATTTGGCATCAAAGCACTAAAACATGCAGTGCAAACCCCGTGCATTACGTATGTACTTTATACTGGCTGAATCTTCCTTATCCAAAATGCTTGGGAACTGAACTTTTGGATTTCAGATTTTTGGGAATTTAGAATACCTGAATTTTCATATCCATACATAATGAGATATCTTGGAGATGAGATCCAAACTGAAACAGAAAATTCATAACTCTCACATACACCTTATATACATAGCCTGAAGATCATTTTTCTACAATAGTTTTAATAATTTTGTGCATGAAACAACATTTCTGTGAAATGACCCATCAGAAAGCAAAGGTGTCACTATTTCAGGCACCCATGAAAAACATTTTGGGTTTTTTAATATTTCAGATTTCAGAACTCCAGTTAAGGGACATTAAACCTGTACTCTTTACAACTTCCAAAGAAAATTTTGTAGAGAGTCTAAGCTTGTATTTATTATTCCTCTTTAGACCTTAAAGCAGGGATGAGGAACCTGTCTTGGGTGTGGGGATAGATCTCTCCTGCCCCTGATTCTTCCAGTTGATGTCATGGAGATACAGTAAGTGAAGGAGAAGAGAAGCACTCTCAGCCAGTGTTTCAGAAACTGGCTGAATCCCAATCCCAGGGGACTGTAGTAGCCAGTTGTGAAGCACTAGCAGAATACATACAGTTCAGTGAAAGAGGAATGTGGGAAGGATAAAGGTAGAGCTAGGTCCTCCCAGCCAGAGTCTCAAGAGCCAGCTGATTCAAGCTGATATTCACTCAGGCCTAAAGTATCAAGGAGTTTGGCCACCTTTGTTCTGCTCTCACCTTTCTCAGACACAAAAGGCAATGGAGTAGCAAAGGGACTAAGAAGTGAAGTGAATGCCACAGCTTCTGTTATTATCCCACCCTCTATGGCTTCTAGGCTTTGGTGAAGGCCTTTGGAGAAAGACTGCACATGTCAGATGTACCAGCATGGCAGGTCAAATTTATGATAAACCAATGGTTACCCATATCTGCTGAAACAATACTCAGGTCTTCTTGCTGTAGTAGAGCAAAAACATAAAATAATAATAAAATAATAGTTCTGGGTAACTTAATATTAGAATTTGAACTATTTATCTATGAATCATACATTTCATAGGAGTGTATTTCATATAAAAATGTAAAAGAACACCTCTCCCCAGTGGCATCGCCACTTGGGGTGTCATCCAATGTGGGGCATCTGGGCAGGGCTTCCAGGGGGCAGAGCCAAAGGGGCACTGCCCACTTCCCTGCTGAACATCACTGTACACATGAGTAGAACAATGTGTGGCTGGGAGGGAGTGTGCTCAGCCCCATCCCCTGCCATGCAGCATTCTACTCATGTGTAGAATGGTGTGTGGCAAGGAGGGAGACCTGGGCATGCTCCCTTGATGCCACATGCTGTTCTGAAGCAACAGCACCAAGGTAGGGGGCGCTTAGCTCCCTCAGTGCCGCCACATCATTCTCCTCATAATACCGTTCTCATGAGGAGAATGAGGCAATGGAACCCAAATGGTGTAGGGAAACAGGTGTCACCCCACTTCTGGGGTGTCACCCAATGTGGGCTACACCCCCCACACACCCTTAGTGATGCCACTACTTCTCCCTATAAATGCCTGCCTATGAATTGAGATGTAGGTTTGCCATATCACATTTCCTCAAATAATTAATTTGCATATTATGCAATTATTCTAATTAGGAAAAATTACTCTAATTTGCATTATTATGAAGCATATTTGGTACATTAATTCTTGCATTTTTTATTTTTCATTTTTATGTTCTACTATGTTTCAAACTTCATTCATTGGTTACAGTAACAATTGATTTGAGACAATAAGTATAGAGTAATGCTTATTCTAGACAGGGAACAGGGAGACCAAAGTTCAAATCTCTGCTTGGTCATGGTATTCACTGGGGTTTGATTCTGGAACCCACTGTGAATATCAAAACCAGAGAATGCTCAAGCCCCATTTTATACTGTATAATGGCATAGTAAAATGGTGTCCCTTATATAAAATGGCAAAATCAAGTTTTGCTTTTTGGAATTTATATATATTTTAAATATTTTCAAGCTATGGATGGTTGTATCCGGGATAAAGAATCTATGGATACAGAGGGCCAACTGTATGGATTTTATTTGGGGTAAGAAAGCTAACCAAATGAAATAAAAACACACAGTTCATTTGAACAGTACATACAGTTCAGGAAACTGTGGTATATATCCATTCCGCAACATGCATATGTACATGATGAGCCCAAGCAGGCACACATCACCACAGTTAGTGAAACATGTTTTCTGCAGCATTGAAATCTATTCCTATATTGGAATGTGTCAATAGAAGAGGCCCTTGGTTGAACTACACAGTGGGCTCTTGGTATCCGCTGAGGTTTGGTCCAGGACCCCTTGTGAATACCGAAATCTGTGGCTGCTCAAGTCCCATTAAATGGCATAGTAAAATGGCAAATTCAGGGCATGTTTTTTTAAAAAATTTATATATTTTTAAATACTTTCAAGCTGTGGATGGTTAGATCCATGGATAAAGAATCCATGGATATGGACAGCTGATTGTACATGCTGCAAGATGGTGAGAAAGTAGGCAGAATCTTGGTCACATCCACGCTAGTCATGTCAATGGGATCTAAGTGTGAGAATCTCAGAGCCATGATGAATGATGACGAATCAGTGATGGTGCTTAAAGATCAGAACTCTGTCACTTTAAAAAAAAATCTGTGTTTCCCTCCCTCCTCACCCTCCCTCCTTTCTCTCTCTCTCTCTCACTTTTACTGCAGGCTGGGAATGCTCTGCAGCAGCCTTCGCATCCTATCAATAAGGTTCAGTTAGCCAAAGTGGAGGATGGGAGCAGCATGGAACTGTCCCAGCTCCTCAATGAGATCAGGGCAAACTATGAAAGGCTCATCACCCGAAGTCAGATAGAGACCATCCTCTCAGCAGGGACCCAGGTAATGATCATATACAGACAGGCACCTACCCGAATAAGGAACCAGTCCAATGTGTACTCAGTTCCTCTCTCAGCCTCTGTGAGGTACAGTATTTCCTTTTTCAATGCAGCATTTTATTGGGGAAGGGAATCAGATTTATTTTCTTCTCTCCCCCCCCCTTCCTTATCCCATACTGCAGTGTGTCGGGGAGAAAATATGCTAAGGTATATAAAAAGAATGCTAAGGTCGAATTGTGTCACCTTGCATTCAGATATTTGCCTAAATACAATGACAAAGCTTTTGCAGTTTATCTATCCCTCCTCATCCATGTGCTTTAAATACATTTCTACTCTTAAGGCTCATTTTCATCTAATTCTTTCTTGCAAAGGAAGCAAATTAGGTTCCATTTAGCTGTGTGCTGTACAGTAAACGTAGTTAAGATGGGTTAGGATTGCTAAGGACCTATTACATTGTGGGAAGTGGCATTTTACTATCAAGGTAATATTTACAAAGTCCCCTTGAAGACAAGTGTTCATAGTGTTCTGTAATGCTTTGCTGGCCCGCTTGTAATCTGAGATTTCTTAAAGGTTACCCGGTCATGATGACACCATTAAAAATTCACACAGAAAAAAAAAATTCACACAGAAAGAAATGCCTCTGAAATTCACAGCTCACTGACAAATCTGACAACTACAGTAAACATCATAAACCAAAAAAGACAAGGTGGATGAATGCTGAGCTTATCACTTGGCTGTGCTTTGAAATTATTATTTCTAAATGAGTGATCCTTTTATAATCCCTTACGGATGGCTTCCCTCTACAGTAGGCTGATACCATTTGTTTCTTTGGTTGAATTTAAAATCCTTTCCCTAGAGCTTGAGACAAGTTACAACATTTCTTTGTTTTGTCTTATAAACTATCTGAGACATTAAAACCTTTAGTTACTGGCTTGCCCATCCAGTAAGGTTTTCAGTGAGAGAGAAATTTGGACCTGAATCTCCTATGTCCAACCTACATGTTTCAATACATTACACACCCAGCTTACTCTGTGCAGCATTTATGTGCAAGTCATTAATAGCAATATGCTTCATTGTTTAAAACTGTGCGTACGCATGCGTGTAATATTGTAGAAGTTGTTGTTGTTGTTAACTGTCCTCGAGTCAGCTTCAGCTCACGGCAACTCATAAATGAGATGTCTCTAAAATCCTCTGTCCTCAGCTGCTCTGCTCAGGTCCTGCAAGATCAGGGCCATGGCCTGCTTGATTGAATCTATTCTAGCATGAGGTCTTCTTCTCTTTCTACTGCCCTCTAACTTCTCTAGCATTATTGTCTTTTCTAGTGAGTCATGTCTTCTCATGATGTGGCCAAAGTACAACAGCCTCAATTTAGTCCATCTTGGCTTCCCAGGAGAGTTCAGGCTTGATCTGTCTTTTTGGCTGTCCACAGTATCCTCAACACTATTCTCTAGCACTACATCTCAAGTGAATCGATTTTCTTTCTATCAGCTTTCTTCACTGTCCAACTCTCACATCCATACCCGTTGATTGGAAATACTATGGCTTGGACAAGCCTATCTCTAGTGTTAGGTTTTATATCTTTGCACTTAAGGATCTTGTCTTTCATAGCTGTTCTCCGCAGTCCCAGTCTTCTTCTAATTTTTTCACTGCAATCTCCGTTCTGATTTATCCAAGCTATGGGAAATCTTTAACTATTTTTATTTCCTCATCCTCTAGGTTGCATTTATTATATTATTTTTTTATTTTCTTAACATTCAGCATTAAGCTTGCTTTTGCACTTTCTTCTTTGAGTTTCCTCGCCAGTTGTTCCAAGTTTTTGTTGTTTTCTGCTAGTGGTATGGTGTCGTCTGCATATCTTAGATCATTGATACTCCTTCCTCCAATCATCACTCCTCTTTCTCCAAGTCCTGTTCTGTGTATGATGTTATCTGCATAAAAGATAAACAAATAGGGTGAAAGATGGCAGCCTTGAAGTAGTACAGATCTTATTCATACAAGTCTAGAACATGTTCAGTCATGTGAATGTTCGGTTAGAGTTGTTACCTCTTTTTAAACCTTTAACATCCACATTGCAAGCCCTTTACATTCTGAGAATAGCGCTGCATGTATAGAATTAGCCTACTGTTGAGATTTTTGCTTGGTCTGTTATTGGTAAGAATGTAGCAAAATCTATAAATTCATTCATATTCAAGATGGAAAGAATTTAAAAATTAAAAACTCAGAATGTGAAAGAAAGCAAAACTAATAAATTTATCATTTTCTTAATGGGACCAACATACTTTCGGACAGCACTGTTCTGGATTACTGCATTTAAGGAAATGAAAACTTCTTCTGTAAGGATCATAGTCTTTGCCCTCCAAAATGTCACAAAAGAAAATTGGGACATGGGTGGCCAAGCAACTTCAGAATGTGAGCAAGATGGTAAAAGTTATAAACAAAGAAGGACATACAGGCTAGGGACTTTATCACACAAGCCTTTACATCTGGTGTTAAAGTTAAAGAATAGCCCCTTTGGCACTATTCATCTCAAAATGTCATAGCCATTTTGTTGCTCCTTCATTCTTAAGAGCATCCCTTTCCATTGATGGGAAACACCCATCAATAAGGTCCCAAACATGGCACTGTAGCATTTCTCCTCAAGTGTGATAACATTCTGAATGGCTGTTCTGGTATTGGACAGTCACATGGGTCAGTGTTCCTGTCTTCCTCCCTAGTCCAGAGCAGGTTTCTCCATGCCCCTACCCCAGCCTCCCAAAGATGAAATGATTGCTTTCTCACAAGTAAATAGTCCTTCTGTCTTTGGCAGGAGGGAATGGGGAGAAGGAGGGAGGGCAAGGAGGTGGGGTTAAGGGGGAATGAAGAAGAGATTGCAGGGGGGCCCTCAATAGTTCAAAAGGCCCTATTATGCTATTGAGGATACATGTAGTATTAGAACTTTCCAAACTGTATGTTTTTTTTAAAAAAAATGCAATTGCATTATTAAATGCAATGCATCACCAGCTGTCGCTACTGAGAGGGTGGTGCTGCAGCCTCTAGAGGACCCATTTAGGGTCCAGTTCGGCTGCTGGGCAAGTGGGAGTGCCCCCTTTTTCACTCACCCAATAGCCTTGCCAATCCCTCTAGGTGTACCACTCCACCAGATGATACTTCCTCTCTTTGGTGTCACTCAATGCAATCCACACTCCCTGCACCCTAGTAATGATGCCCCTGCCTGCCCTATATCAGAAGATTTTGGGGGCAAAAATGCATAGGTGGTGGCTGGTACTCAAGCTTCAGTGTCATATGGGAATGATCTTGTGGCTCTTCATATTAATCAGTTTTTAGTCAAGGCCCAGCCCTACCATTAGGCAAAGTGTGGTAGTCCCTTCTAGCAGCAGATGCTGAGAAATAGGGAGCAAAGGCATGCATGGCCTCTCTGCTAGCCTGCTGTCCTCAGGTACACCTGCTATCCCATTGTCAGTGTTGGCAGTGGTTTAACCTCCAGTCAGTACTATTTAACATATAAAATGTGGAGTGCACTATATGGTCATTTGCTCCAAGCAGTAACATGTCAAATGTTGGCCCTGATATGAATGATTCTGCCCTGTTTCTAATGCAGGGACCCTGGAACTATTCAACTCAAGCATGTAATTATGAATTTTGTGTAGCTGTATGTGTGGTGTAATGGTTTGAGTATTGGACTATGACTCTGGAGACCAGGATTTGAATCTTCACTCAGTCACAGAACCCCACTGGGTGACCATGGACAGGTCACACTCTCTCAGCCTCAGAGGATGGCAGTGGCAAACTCCTTCCAAAGAAAATTGACAAGAAACCCCCATGTAGGATTGCCTTAGGCTTGCCATAAGTTGGAAACTACTTGAAGGCACACAACAACAAAACAGTAAAATCACAAAACAGTAAAATCATAAACTATAATGTATTATTATTATTATTATTATTATTATTATTATTATTATTATTATTTCAAAGAAGTAGCCATGGTTGTCTCTTGCAGAACAAAAAGGAGGAAGGAAGAGGGAGGGGGGAAAAAAGAATAGATTAACTGGTGCTTATCTGGCGGAACATCCGAGAGGGATGGGACTTCCACCCTCTGTGGGCAGGATGTCTGTGGGTAGGACTTCCCAGGAGAAAGCTCAAGGCCCAAGAGGGCAGGGAGGAAGGAGAGGAACAGGTGGGGAGGATTTATTATTATTATTATTCAGGTTGATGACTGAAACAACATTAGGAAATGTAGCATTAGGCTACATCACACATATCAGAATCAATTGTAGGCCTAAAATTGAATTTTTTCAGCTGAAAAGCAATGAAATGAATACAAGGATTAGGTGGAGATGTGAGGAACTATTACGTGTGGCCTACAGGCTGTATAATTCCCACTTCTGCCTCAGATGATATCTGCCATAATTATTGACTCTCCAGCTCTTTGAGGATGTGTCATGGAAAGATAATTTGTAATTTGGCGATGACAGAGTACACTGACTTTGTACATTAGGTGCAAGATGTCCAGACAGTGAGAAGGCAATCACAGAAAAATAATGTTATGAGTAATATGAGTAACCCAACAATTACAGTATTTTTTGCAACTCAGCTGATGAGCCCATTTTCTATATGGTACTCCTTATTTATTTATTTATTTATAGTATATAAATTTTAGAATATTTCTCTTCATTTCAAAACAGCTTCCAGACACTGAAGAAAATTATATATTCATAACTTAGGCTTTATAAAAGGAATATGCAAACCATAGCTCATGGGTCAACTATGTTTTGTGTAGTCCCTTTCCATCCAAGTAAGAATTTTAACAGATGACAGGAGAGAAGATCTCTGAGCAGTGCAGGGGGGTTATGACAGGCAGAAGGCAGGTTTCAACGTTTCTTGCTGTTGTCATTGTTGTTGCTGCTGTTGTGCGCCTTCAAGTCATTTCCAATTTATGGACACTCCAAGGTGAACCTATCACAGGGTTTTCGTGGCAAGATTTGTTCACAGCAGGGTATGCCTTTGCCTCCCTCTGGGGCTGAGAGAGAGTGACTTGCCCAAGGTCATTCAATGGGTTTCCATGGCTGGGGGAGAGATTCAAACCCTGGCCTCCAGAGCTGTAACCTAACATTCAAACCACACCAGTAGTCACAGACTTTGGTCCTCCAGGTGTTTTGGACTTCAGCTCCCAAAATTTCTGACTGTTGGTCAGATTGGCTGGGGCTTCTGGAGCTGAAGTCCAAAGCACCTGGAGGACCACAGTTTGGGAACTATTGCACTACTACATCTGGAACACCCTTCCAACTCCTCCACAATATTGGCAAAAGCTGATCTCTCCACCCTTAGCCATAAGGTGCTGCTTTTAAGCATATAGGAAAGGCTAGTAGGAGTGCAAGAAGCCTGATCTTCATCACAATAGCAAGCAGCTGGGGAAGGGCTAAAATTTTGTAGGCACATGTGAAAGAGTTATTTATTCATTTACTTCATATCCCATCTAGCTCCCAATATGAGATCCAAGACTGTAAATGAGGAGAACTGTATGAATAGTAGAGAGATGAGTATGAAGGCGGACTGTGTGCCTCTGAGATGGGGCAGGGCAGAGAGTTCCCAACAGATTAACCTCTTGGGTTAAAATGTTGTCCACCCAAGAGCTAGGCTGTTTATTTTTCTTTTACTCTGTGACTCATTTCATGGCTTTGGGGCATCTTTTATTCAAAGTTAATAATGCTTCTCTTTTGTATAACATAATCTATTATATAATAACCTAAGGGACAAGGCCAATATGGGACTAACAAATTCAAATAAATAAAAACAAATTATAATCATTTAATCTTATTAAATGCTCAGACGTGAAGCATAAATTTAAAGCTTTGTTTCCAAAACCCAATACATCGCTTTTGGACACATGCCTATTTTAATTCCATATCAAGAAATGTAATTGTAGAGTTGGAGACAGAATGACAAACTTTTCAAGAAGCAGGATTCTGTAGCTCCTTAAAGACTGTGTTTTTCTGGCATGCTTATTTCTCAGATGCAGTGTTTAAACCTAAACCATTGGACTTCCCTAACCAGGATGTCTGGGTTTTATTTTATTTTTTTAAGATTCATGGATTTGGCATATAAGGTCTTTCTGTGTTTGAAAGGGGCATTTACAGTATGTTGCATCCTGATTATAAGACATCCAAACTTTGAACTGTTCTTGACTACAAACACCACATTCTTCTAAGACTCACCACGCTACTCTCACTTTTGACTTTTAAACTTTACCACATTCTCCTAAGGCTACACTCTTGTGTTCACAAACACGGGAATAAACCCGAGTGGGACAAACTTGTGAGTAAATATGCATATGATCAACCTTTGCTTCATGAGAGCTCTTCTGCCAGCTGCAGAGCAACTTTTTTTTTTGAACTTCTAAATCAAAAACAGGCTGGATTGTCCATCCAAGATTGTTACTATTTCAAATGCTTGCTTTACTCTTCTGACATTTTAAAAATTTAGTCTGAATGGGGAACTCCATCTAAAACAAGTATATAGAGATCTCCTGTTGTTACCGGTAAATGCCCATGAGTCAATTTTGACTCATGGCGGCCCTGTGGATGAGACACCTCCAAGTCCCCATGTCCTCAACATCTCTGCTCACATCTTACAGGCCTGTGTTTTCCCTGCTTGAGTCTAACCATCTGGCATATGGTCTTCCTCTCTTTCTCCTGGCTTCCACCTTTCCTAGCATCATTGTCTTTTCTGATCATTCATATTTCCTCATGATGTGGTCAAAGTATGACAGCCTCAAATTTAGTCATCTTGGCTTCCCATGAGAGCTTCGGCCCGATATGTTCTAGAACCCATTTGTTTGTCTTCTTAGCCATCCACAGCATTCTCAGTACTTTTCTCCAACAGCACATCTCAAATGAGTCTATTTTCTTCCTATCAGCTATTTCAACTGTCCAGCTCTGACATCCATACATGGGGATGGGGAATAAATGGCTTGGACAATCCACACTTTGGTATTCAGTGTTATGTCTTTACACTTTATGATCTTGTCCTGTTCTTTCCTAGCTACCCTTCCCAATTGTAGTCTTATTTCTTGATTGCAATCTCCATTCTGATCAATATTTGAACAAACATATGAGAACTCTTTCACTATGGAGTGAAGTAGATGGCCCAGCAGCATCGTCCAGAGGCCGCCCTGGTCACAATTGCACTGTGACCATTGTAACCGCATGCCTCGCTTCCAAAGTGGGCTGCTGCTGTGGTCCCAAGCCAGCCACCACCAGGATCCAGATTATTCCAGATCCAAAGGACCAGATCATGGTGCTGCAATTTCTCAAAGGACCTGAGTGTACAGAGTGGATTGTATGGGAGAAGGTGATCCTGTAGGTACCCTGAACTCAAACCATGTAAGACTTTAAAGATAATAGCCAACTAACATGGCCATTAGCTAGAGGTGATAGAAGTTGCAGTTCAAAACATTTTGAGGATATCTGCTTGGGGACAGCTATTCTATACCACTCTAAGAATTGTTGCATATGCTGGGTCATTCCAAGCCAGTATATCATCAACCTGGCACATGTCCCTAAATCCCTAAATGTCTAGGATAACAATTTTGGCTCCAGACATCAGCAATCCACTTTATGACAAGGGTACTGTTTCTCACAATCCAATATAACTGCAATTGTGAATTCGCTTGCTTTGATATGCCTAACCATTTTATTCAATGTGAAGTTGAAGGCTTTCATGGCTGGCATCCATAGTTTTTTGTGGGTTTTTTGGGCTATGTGGCTATGTTCTAGAAGATGCCAGCCACAGATGCTGGTGAAATGTCAGGAATAAACTCTTCTAGAACATGGCCACATAGCCCAAAAAACCTCTTATTCAAGGCTTGCATTGAAGATATTGCCAGAATGCCCTCTTTCACAAGTGCAGTAATTCTCTCTCATCCTTCCCCTTCCCTCACACAATTCCAATCAAGGTGTTGGGATGAGAAAAATAACTAAAGAGGACTCAAATTGAACGTGAAATTTGTAAATCACTTTGACTTCAGACATGTTTGTCTACCAATGAGGTCATTTTTGTAGTTCAAGTGGGCAATGTGTGGCCCTCTAGATGTTGGTGGATTGCAACTCTCATCATCCTTCACCACTGGCTACTTCTCAGATAGAGCTGATGAGAGTTGCAGTCCAACAAATCTGGAGGACCACAAGTCACTCACTTGCTGTACATGAACCATCAGTTCTAGCCTTGAGGCTGTTCATCCCTAGGATTTTAAAATGTTAATACCATGGGTTTATGATCAGACTGAACATTCAGTGGAACCTCATATATGCATTGATTATATTCTCCCATAGTAGGCTACATATCTGCTATTCAGTGTTGAAAGAGGGTACATAAATGGATTTATAAATAGTATGAACTCCTGTGATGTCACCAAATGTTTCACAGTGCTGTTGTTGAAACATTCCTCTTGCTCTTTCAAAATGCAAAGGAAATTGTATGCTCTCTGTGGTGAGTCAAAAATATATTGATTAGCAGATTGCTTACATATTGGATAGCTACAAATGTTTATCTTATCCAGAATGGTAAATATTAATTTAGCCAACCAATCAGTACTCATAATCTGCTGATGCTGGAAGGCAGTAGTAAAGTATGGCTTCACTAAACACTCTGAAATCCAGACTCCCATTTTTCTTCTCAGTAATGTCTAGGCTGTTGATTAAAAGGATAGGTATCCTCCCGCCCCCCTTTACAAACCTCTAGTGAGTCCTTAAGTCTATGGAGTTTATCGCACTGCCCTTTTCCATCTTTCCCTACTGAGCTAGGCATGGGATGAAAACTTTTATCTACAGATTTTATTGCACACATTTGTGCCCAGGCCAGAGACATCCCATACCAACCAGGGCATCCCAGGCCTGATCTGTATTTCTCCTGTATTTTGCAAAGGACATGAAAATCGCATTCTTTCAAAAAGTGCGGGAGGAGTCTGGATCAGGTACAGGATGCCTCCTGCCTAGGCATGGAGGTGTGCGATAAAATCCGTGTTTAAAAGGTTTCATCCCAGGCCTAGCTTGGGAGGGAAGGATGGAAAAGGGCAGTGCGGTAAACTACTATAATACCAAGGAGGAAGGGACTTTGAACATAGTGAGGCTTACTTCTGAGTAGACAGGTTTAGGGTTGCACTGTGTGTCAATCTATCACTGAACATGGTACATATAGTAATCTGTATAACTTTAGAAGGACGAGCACAGGGCCCATGATGTCAGAATACTAAGAAATCGGTTCTTCTTGGTGTAGGATAATTTGTATTTCAATATGATATGCCTGTTATGATTTACTCGATAAAGGACACCATGGCCCTGAATTTGCAAGACCTGAGCAAGGCTATTTTAATAACAGGATCTCTTGGAGGTCTCATTCATAGGGTTACTATAAATCAAAGCCAACTTGATGGCACATAATAATAGCAAATATGCTCTGCACATCAGTGAGCTGTATGATAGCCAAACAAGGTTGTGATAGATGCCCTGGTGATGAGAAATTAAATCTGCCTTCATATCTGTCTGTCACCATTGACCTCTCCATATTTTACCCAGATGCTCTCAGATATTCTAATATCTTTATGACTTAGTACTTGTTTCCAATGGAATGTAGGAAGAACACTGGCTTCTGCCCCACAGTCATGCCTAATTTTAGAGGAACAGCCTTTATAAAGCAGTGTGGAATAACACGGCCTAGACAAATCAGCAGCCAGGGAACCTGAAGACACCACATCTGGGAAGCGATGTCATTCATATTTGTGTTTAGTTGGAGATTTCTGAATGTCTTCTAAGGATTCTAAGGCTATCTGCCCCCTTTGTCTTTATACAGAGATCTTGTTCTCTCTACTAGTTTTCTTTCTGTGTTCTCTATCAAGAGTTCAATAAGTTGTATTCTCAAAGTAGGATAGCAGGGAATAGAACGACCCTTTATGGAATCAGTCCTATCTGTCATCTTTTTTTACTCCCACTTTGAAACCATCCCATCTTCCTTTATTCTTCCTGAATCAAGCACTGTCATGGAGATCCCACTGCTATATAGCGATTAGTGGCAGACAGTACTTGGATTGGAGACTGCTAATGAATGCCAGGTGTTGTAAGCTATATTTCAGCGGAAGGAACTGAATACCTCTGAGTATTCTTTGCCTAAGAAAAAACAATGAAATTCATGGGGTCACCATAAGTTGACAGGCAACTTCACGGCATGTGCACACAGGAAAACGAAAACACAGGTTCAAATCCTCACTCAGACTTGAAGTTCATGGTGTGCTCTTGGGCCAGACATGCTCATTGTTGAGCTCTATGGAACAAAGGATGGGATAAAAACACAATAAGATATATCAAGAAAGGTTCAAGGCATTGTATTTTAGGTTTTCCTTCCTCATTTAAGACTTCAGACAGTTTCACTTCTAGTTCCTCATTCACCCAAATCCTTTCCTTCTGGTCATGCATTCTTACTATTAAACTAATAGTAATACAATATTCCATCACTGACCATACTATATTCAAAGCATGCCTGGTTATGGAAAGCGGGACTGCACTATTATTTATTTAAAGTGTTTAGTCTAAGGCAGCTGCTCTTAGAATAATAAAACACAATAAAAATTGATCAACCAATAAATAAAAAACTCAATAAAATAATAAACCAGCATGTAAAAATACTTCACAATAACAACAGCAATATAAGAGATCATAGAAGTGATTCATGCTGCCCAAACAATTATATACTAGGTACAATAAGTCGGAGCAGTAAAATCAAGCCCATAAAGCCCAAGCACTTTCTTTAAAGGGACAGAGTCTTGGTTGTGTAGCAGAAGGCCAAAAATGAATGGACAAATAAGTTTTTCCTAGGCAGAAACACCAAAGTCTGAGCGTAGGGTAAGACTAAAATGTGTCTTTAGGTGGATTGGTCATGTTACAACATATCTCCATAGACTCTGTTTTAAAAAAAAATTGAAGTATGTTCCTGGATTCTCATGAGGACTTAATCACATGAGACAATAAAAAGAGAATTTTAACAGGATAAAAGCGTCTTTGGCCAATATTTATCACACACTGTGTCCGTCAAGCTGCTCCCTTGCATTCCAGTTGGCAGGTAGTATACATTCCATTGATGGGTAAAACCCATCAATAGGCTCTCAATTTTGCTGCTGTTGCATTACTGCCTTTTTGCAATAGGTCCTTTCACTGCAGTTCTGCTTCTCAGGCAGTCATATTGTGTGAATGGGAAAGTTCTTCCCCTTCTCAGCAGCTGTGGATGCCAACAGCTTTCCAAAGCTGGCTTCTGTGTGCACATTCACACAGCAGTCAGCTTCAGAAGGGGATTGGCAGCAACAATTACTTGCACAGGGCTCTGGGTGGATGTGCACACAGCAGCCCCATGTTTTAGGAGGGGGAAAGAAGGAGTGATCTCAGATGCTAACTGCCTCCTGAAGCCAGGTGCTATGTGCATATTCACACAGCAACCAGGTTCAGGAGGTGGTTGGCAGTCATGATTGCTCATTCCCACCCTTCCTCCCCAAAGAGGGCTTTTGGCAGTGTGGAAAAGAGATCACACAGTCATGGATCGTAAGGAAAAGTGTGATAAGAAATGATGCCAAACTGGTATGCTTCAAGTTTCAAAATAGTGTAGTTGTGGAAGGACAGAAGGCTGGTGTGATGAAGTCTTCAGAATGCAGCAATTGCACAAATCATATGAGGCTTAAAGTGCAGTTGCCTTCTGTATTCACGGATTCCTTATCCATGGGTTTAACCATCCATGGCTTCAAAATGTTTTTTTTAAATAAAGTTTACTGAATTTAAAATATACACATTAAAACTATTAAAACATACATACAACTACAAACAAATCAAACCTATGGTAGTCAAGAGTACCACAAAATAAATTACCGAATTGGTATCATTTCTGATTGTATTTCTTCTATCCTTTATAACCTTCTTCATAGCAACCAATCTTTCTTTATCCTTTCTTCCTTTTTTGTCCTTTTTATCCTCCCTTAATCCCTCTTTCCCTTTCTAATTACTCAAATTCTTCCCTTCCTTTCAGTTTCTTTTATACACATCCCTTCTTTAGCTCTCTCCAACCTTCTAATCTCTCCACTTCTACGCCTTTCACCTCATATCTCTTCCTTTTGATCTCTCAACTGACCCCTTCTCAAACCTTCATTCACATACTCTTACCATCTTCTCACTTACTTTTATCCTTCTTACAACCATTCTTACTAATTTCCTCTTCCTTTGGCCACTGTTTGTTCTGCTTCATCCTTGACTGACACCTTTTCTCATATTTTATCTATTCCTAGGTACCTTGTGAGCTTATCTTACCTTAATCTCTTAATAGTGAAAGTTCATTAAATCATTCTTTCCCTTAGCGATTCCCCAGAAAAAAAAGATTAGGGCTTTACATAGACAAAGTCAAGATTTCTTCCTGTTATGCTATTGTTCCAAAACTTCTTTAAGTAATCCGCCACTTTCTTCCATACCTTGTTTACCCCATTTGTTTTGTCACCTGGTGCAGTTTGCACCTCCTGCATCCCCTTGTGATGCCACTGAGGTAGCCTATTGAAGTAAAGAGGTCCATCATGCCCAGGAATTGCTTTGTTTCAAAAACTTGGGGTTCATACACATGAGCAAAGGTGGCATTTTTATTGACTCAGGCAGATTGAACTCACATAGTGAATGCTTCCTTGCAGCTAGAAGCAGCCACTAGTGAAAGAATGAGCAAAGACGAAGAAGTGCTAAAAGCAGCCAGGGCAGAGTTAAATGAAGCTAGACGTCAGTGGCATCAAATGCAGACGGAAATTGACTCTCTCCATGCGATGGTAAGTAAATACAATCCAATGACCTTACTGCATATGTGTGGGGTGGGGATAACATTTTTTCTGTTGGAGGCTGTATCCAAAGTATACTAGAAATCCTAAAACAAAAACCATGGAATAAGGTGTAAATGTTCTGGTGCTTCCATAATAGAAGCAAACATATATCCCCCAGCTTTTTTTTTCTTTTGCTTTAAAAGAGCAGAGGAGGTATACAAAGAGGTATGGAGATTAGCTATTAATGATAAATTGACATGTAAACTGAAAGTAAAGCAAGGATTATGGAAAAGAAATGATTTTGAGGGGATTTGGAAAGAATTTGTCGAGAAAGTGTTGAGAAAAGAAGATGGAAGATTACCTCCAGAAGACGAACTGAAATTTTGGATGGAATATAAGGATGGAAATGGCTCCGGGGAAGGGGGGCATTGAGGGGTATATAAAATAATGTGTCAAAAAGGTAATAGAATGTAATAGAATGTAGAGATGTATTTGTTTATGGAAATAAAATTTTAAAAAAAGAGCAGAGGAGGAGGTTTAATGTACAGACACGATCAGCAAGGGCTGTAGTAGTGGATGCAATTAGTAGATATGATATTGTTGGGAGAATCAGCAGTCAGGCTTTGCACTTTTCAGGAATGAGGAGAACACAACTGTTTTGGTTACACCTGAATAGCCCTGGGCCACAGCATGGCCACCTAACATTAAACCCATCTGCTGGCCAATAATTGAAACCTAGGGTGCATCTATACCATAGAAAAAAATGCAGTTTGACAACACATTAACTGTCATGGCTCCATCCTACAGAATCCTGGGATTTGGAGTTGTGTGAATTACCAGCACTCTTTGACAGAGAAGGCTAAAGATTTTGTAAAACTACAAATACCAAGATTCCATAGGATGGAGTTGCAGCACTTAGAGTGGTATCAAATTGTATTATTTCTGCAATGTAGATGCACCTCTAGTCACCCAGCTTGCCTGCTGGATGGTGCTGAAATGACAAAATGTGGAAATCCACTTGGATGAGAGTGAGGCAGGGCCATCTTCCCCAGAACTGGGAGTGATATGGTTGTCCACAACCTCACAGTGACCCTCCATGCTGGGTATAACAGCAGCACAGGCCCTACATGCTCCCAAAATTGGGTCAGCCCCTCCATGCCCAAACTGTACAAAGTTATGACAATCAAAATTAGCAACGTGACTTTATTACCAGAGAAATCATCTATATCTATACAAAAATGCTAGCACTGAGGAAGAGTATGTGGGAATGGTGATCAAAACTGAATGATATAAACAAAAATACTCAGGATGTCAAGGATTCTCCAATTTTTATTCCATTTATTGAGGCCTTCACTCGAAAACCAACTTCAGCAATTTTTTTAAAGTGAGCTTTTTAAAAGTTGACTATCCATTAATTTTTTTTTTAAAGCCATCGTTTTGAGAAATACATTTTAGTTTGTCAACTGGCACCTCCATTTAACAGGAAAAAGGCCTGGAAACTGCTCTGCGCACCACAGAAGAGAAGTACCAGACTCAGCTCAAGGATTTGGAAAGAGAGATTGAAGACCTGGAGGCAGAGCTACAAGAGGTGCGACACGGCATCGAGAAACAGCTCCAGCAACATGAAGAATTACTGAACACTAAGATGAAGCTCGAGCAAGAAATCGCCAGATACCGCAGTCTGCTGGAGAAGGAGGAAAAAAGGTACTCATAGCTGAAAATAATCAGGCTTCTTGGGTTAGTATTATTTATTATTACTACTTTTCCTTGTTAGATTTTGCTTATATTGCATGTTCATCCAGCCTTTTTTCACTAAAAAATCTGTGATTAAGGCAGTTAATAAACATCATTTACTTATATTCTGTATTTTAACCAAAGCTCTCAGAATGCCCAGGACTGGGGCAAAACCAAGCATTGCAACTGGGCTGAGAGGTGTTCATACTGTACCTATTGGTTGCAACAAAATACTCATCGAACAAAAACAAATACTTGGTGCTTTAGGCTACGTTTCAGAGGAGGGGACTGGCAAAACCACCTCTGAGCATTCCCTGCTTAAGAAAACCCTATGAAATTTATGGGGTAGCCGTAAGTAATAAGCAAGTTCAAGGCACATACAAACAACAACAACAAAATAATCATGCCAAGTTTATTTAAAGACAAGAGGCATGCTTTCTTGCTCAATGGCTGGTTATTACAAGAACAAGCTTGGACAACTCTCGAGCTCATGTTCTTCCCACTCCCAGCCATGCACAAGCGGGAGCTTCTGCTTTCTCTTTAGTAATCCAGTTTGACACCACTTTAACTGCCATGGCTCAATCCTATGGAAATATGGGATTTGAAGTTTGGAGAGGTCCCAGACTTCTCTGAGAGGGAAGGCTAAATATCTCATAGAACTACAAATCCCAGAATTTCATAGCATTGAGCCATGGCAGTTAAAGGAGTATCAAGTTGCTTTATTTCAGCTGTGCGGGTGCACCCTATGTCATCAGAATTACAACAAAACAGATCTTAGGTTTTTCTAATCACCAACCTCAATCCCCAAAAAAAACATAGTTTCCTAGTTCAGATATAATTTGAGATTACATTTAATTATTCCAGGGACCGTCATTTGTTGTATACAAGAAATGGAATGCCCAATTGAGGGAAAGAGCTAAAATACAGCCGTTCCTCCTTTTTTCTTCCCTTTACACCCACAACATGCAGAAAACTTAAAGTGGTCCAGAGAGCTCCATGAGTTGAAGCCAGTTTCCCCATCAGTGCTATAGGGGAACAACCAGTGTATAAAACAGCACTGAACTGACCCTGCATTAATGTCATAATAATGTGCTGCAAGTAGACAATACTAGACAGAAAGGGGACATAAAGCCTTTCCACTGCAGACCAAACAAGTTCAACATGAACTACTAAACTGAGCATCAATATAAACTCTACAACAACACACAAAGTTAACTCACTACAAACATCCATGGTGTCTATCCACTTAGAAAGCTACACGTATGAACAAGCCCATTCTACAGTGTTATGATTTGGGAATCTTGTTTTCTTTGTAGGTTGCACCGTTCTACACACCAAGAAAGAAAAGATGACAAAAAGCCTACCACCAGCCGAATAGCATTTATCTTGCCTTCACGTGAGTTTCTTTAAAGCCAAGCAATGACAGAAAAGGATAAATAATAATTTAGTCAAGGCTTAATTTGAAGTGGGTCTCAGAAATTTAGGATGATAATAAATCATGGTGTGTGAGTGAGGGACTCCTCTGTTTAAGACCTGCCATAAGGTATAAAACAATTTCTCTGTCTCTCTCTCTCATACACACACACACACACACACACACACACACACTGACACTCATACCTGTATCTATCTTTTAGGTCAACAATGTTTAGACTGCCCTGACCAACCAGATTCTGCTGATCCCCTGCTTGGCTATCTGGACTAGCCACCAGATTCCCTCTACAAATCTTTGAACATCTTGGCAACTAGAAACCAAGGCTCATGCACAGTTCTGTCATTTTCTAGTTGGAAAAATGTGTTTATTGATTGCTATCACAAAGTTGAACTGGCACTTGTAGGACATCTAATCCAGCCCTCTGCTTGAAAATTTCCAGTAAGGGAAAAGATGGAGGTGCTCCCTTCCCCACATTCTTCAATGTATGTTCACTATATCGGTGGAATGATACTCATGGCTAAGTGTGTTATATGTAGCTTATGAATCCTGAGAGACAAGTCAGAACAAGTCATTCAACATATGCAATGAGATCAAACTAAGGTCTCAGTAGCTAAAGACTTAACACAACTCCATTCCATGGCACTTTTTCTTGCTTTGCAAACATCACAACAGGCCATTTCTGGGAACACTAAAAGCCATCTTATATTGTATCAAACTCCTGGTCAGTCTAGCTTGGTATTATCTGTGCTTGTCCAGGGTTTTCAGGCATATTAGGAGGTGCTGAGGACTGAATCTGAAATCTTGTGCGTGCAAAGTTTGGATTCTACCACTGAGCTTTGATCCTTCCCCTTCTCAAATACTTGGTCTTCTAGCAGGAACCTAGGATACCAAATTATCCCCAAAGGAAGAAAAAGATTAACAGCCTGTCAGTCGGTGTGATACCAAACTTATCAGTTTCATCCAGTACCAGTATTGCTCATGAAACATTGCAACTGAACTAAGATAATAGTCAGATGTAACTTGTCAGATATTTGTTGGATAACAGACATGCATATTTAGTTTTATAGGCTATATTTCAAACCTGAAATCCCTTCACTGAGCTCAAGACAATATTTATAGATATCACCTTCCCCTATTTTATCCTCACAACAACCCAGTGAGTTTCATGGCTCAGTGGGGACTAGAACCGGTATCTGCCGAGTCTGCGTCCAAAACCCTGACCACTAAAAACCACACTAGCTCCACACTGTATTACTGTAGATACACCCTTGATGTGCAAAACTATGTCTTTCTGGCAAAAGAACATTAACAGTCAAGCACCAGGAATAAGGCCAATGTATGTCTTGCACTACAGATCGCAGACTCATGTCTGAATGTGAAATTTCTTATATATCTGTGTACTTTCTCCCCTTTATACAGCAAGCGAACTAAAGAAGCATGAGATTGAAAAAGTGGAAATAGTGACAAAGCAAGCAATCTTAAATGGAGATGTTGCAAAGGAACGTGCAGAAGCTCATGGCACAATACAGTAAGTAAACAGAAAAACCAAAAAAAAAAAAAAAAGGGTCTGTGTACAAATAATAAGGAAATATTTTCTAAGGCAGATCCAACCTAGAATGTTTTGGTGTGAAATTATATTAGAAAACAAGGATATATAATCCATAAAAAGGTTCTCCCACATAAATTTAATGCAATGAATTGAAAGGGTACAAGAACTCTATTATCATCAGTCATGTCTAAGATCTGCCACTGAAAGTGGCTACATCCCCATTCCTCATGGTAAGGAGGTTTCTACTCTAACATTCTGCCTAAGGATCCACCCTGTATCATCCATTAATATTTCTTTCAGACAATACAGGGTCACCTAGCATAGATGTGTCTTAAGTGTCACTGTGGTAAAATATATTAGTAACCAATTAATGTTTGTAGTTTATTAGCCCATGCTAAACAATGTACAATTTCCAGGATACTGGTTCCATTATGATGGCAGATGGTGCCTTCATTCCCAGACAGGAGGAACTGAGCCCATTGACTCAATACTGAATGATGAGTCAAGTCCCATTGACTCACTGGGTCTACTCCATCTGGAACTAGCAACTGAATTCATAATCTAACATTATCACCATGTGTGGCCAGACTGTAGCATTTTTATCCCACTATGAAATTGTAGCTTGAAGATATGTTCCATATTAATTCCTGCGCATAATTTATCATTAATTTATCATTTCAGGACAGAAAAAGTCGACGAAGTGATTAAAGAATGGGAAGGCTCTTTCTTTAAGGACAACCCTCGCTTAAGGAAAAAATCTGTTTCTTTGCGCTTTGATCTCCACCTGGCAGCCACAGATGAAGGTTGTTTACAGACTAAACAGAAAAGCTTGCCTGATATCGAAGTGAGATTGGTTATGAGGAGGTCTTGCAGCATCCCGTCAATCAAAACTTAAATTGGCACCAAACTAAGCCAAAGATTATTCATGGATGAGTTTCAGAAATAAATGCTAGTGTGGACCTAGATGAACTACACGATCGCCTACAATACAAAGAGTATGCTCCTCAGCTAATATATATTCCTATAACCTAATGATCATTTTGAAGACATAAAAAAGGATTAAGGGTATGACGTTTCTGAGAAACAGAATCACTATTTGATTATTATCATTATTGTGTCTGCTGAAATAGTTTCCGCTCTCAGATTTCCTGGCTTTTAGAATTTTAACACATACTTCAGAATTTAATAGATCCATTCTTGCCTTTGTGGAAAAGAATGTCCACACTAGAAAAGACTCAGGCATAAGATTATGAATGGCATAACTGCATTCAACTATTTTGACCCCCTCCCCCTCATCACAATTAACATTTTATTGAATTGTTGATATGTCTCTCCTGACAATCAGTAAATCCATGCAAAACCTTCACGGGAGCAGATGGACTTCAACCCATCAATTTCCAAAGTCATCCCAACAAAGTCCATTTCAAGTCCAGACCATTTTCAGAAAAATGTTAATAGTCACAACAAAATTTATATCTATTATGTGTCAAAGCTATCCAATAATTATACACTTATCCTAGGGTCTGTGTACAACAATAGTTGGATTTCTCTAACAGATCCACGCTAGTATTTTCAAGGCTTATTTTTAAAGCCATTTTAAGCCATACCTTGTAATCTGATCCCATCAACATTTTTGTAAAACCCTGCTAGTTTAACCTCAAGAGTGGCTACAGCCAAGACAATACTGTACCAAATTTCCTGTGACTGCCAGCTCTCACAAGTTTATCAGACAAGGGGAATTGGAAGTATAATCTGATGGCAATCTGAACGCAATCATGGGGTTTAACGTTATTGCGTGATATACTGCCACACGCAAATTCAGGCAATGGCAAGCTATTTTCAGGCAATGGGGAGCCAGTTCGAAAGCAATGTGTTTTCACGTAATTGCGCTAAACTAGTGGCTTTAAGTGAATGTGTTGTGGCCCCACTTTCTTTTCATTCGAATTTAAGAGAAATTCCTCCCGTTTGATAAACTCCTCACTGTCTCAACTGGCTTCTCTTTGGTGAGAATGTTTCAGGTTTTGTCTTCTGCCCTATAGGATCCAAATATGTATGGCAGTAAATAGATCCATGATCTATTACATGGTTACTGGTAATATAAAATGACCTATCTAGTACATTTCTTGCTGTCCTTTCATTACTGGGTTTTAGTAAGCAAAAGATTTTCTTGAAATTAAGCTTTCAAATATGATTTGTTTTTTCATATATTTATTTAGACTTTTCCGTTTGTTGCAAAAGACTGAGGGCAGATTATCCATGCCGACACGTGCTTCTGAATGTTTCATATTTCTTGTAGATAGTATTCTGGTTTCTGTAGAAACAATTGCAAACCTCTCGATTTCAATACATGGAGGGCTTCAGCTGCAATGTTGCAGGGATAAAGGACAAAATATTTTTATGATGTCTGTGCCTATATCATATGGTCTATCATCATAACTACTGGAAATCTCTAATCCACAGTCAATTAAATGGATCAAAAAGGGCTACATGCTAAAGCCAAAATCATGCTAAAGTCTTAGGTGTATCACACTTTCTAAATGCTTAAAGCAATTCGAGAGAAACTTTTTGTTTTACTTTTAGTTTTATATTTGTGTCTCATTTGTGGTGTAGACATCTGAGTGTTGGAGAAGGGCTCTGCAAGACCACAGTTCAAATTCCCAGTCAGCCATGAAAACTCACTGGTGACTCCTGGTGTGTTATACTCTCTCAGCCTCAGGTGAAGGCAATGGCAATCCATCTCTGAATACATCTTTTAAAGAAAAAACTATGAGAGGGTCACCATAAATCTGAGTCAATTTGAAAGTATAACAGCAACAACAAATAATGACATTGCAACCACTACAAGCTGTCCACACAAAATTAGAAATGAAAAAGACAATGGAACCTGTGGCTTTCTGAAGCTGGCATTACCTGGCAAAATAGGATCTTTCTGTAAAGCCAACAATTCTTTCACCTAATACAATTTTTCATCATCTTGTGTTTATACTATAGCAAACCTCTCAAAGAAATATCCCCTGGGCTTTTTATAGAACTATACAGTACATATTGTCTTGAGTCCCTATATTGGGAGAAAGGTGGGATATAAGAAAATAATAATAATAATAATAATAATAATAATAATAATAATAATAATAATTCTTTCAAATTGCAAAGTTTAAACTCTTCTGTTTCAAAAGCGGTAAATCTAATCTTGAACACAAGCATTAAGTTTATAACGAAATTAGAGGGCTAGGCTGTCATTTTGTTCCATTCAGATGGAACTGCTGGTTGTCAGTATATCTTGACAAATCAGGTTTGATGTTCTCTTTATTTAGGTCCTCAATAGCATGTAATAAATTTTACTAGCGTGTCAACAGTTGCCTTACATATGGCATGAGTAAGAAATGATACAACCAGTATCATGTGGCATTTGGTTAACTTCCAACTTTTAACAACATATAAAAACAAGCGTTTCTACTGCAGGTTCTTCTTCTATAACAGAAAATGGTATGCTAGCTATTGACATTTAATCTTAATAAACTCTGGCCTAGCATTGTTAACATTTCTTTCCTTGGCATTCTGAATGTAAAACTGTCTTATGACTTACTCTGTGCAGCTTTTTCTGTTTTTGTTGGGACTTAATTTGTACTTTTTAAAATACTTGGATTTAAAAAAGGAAACTTAAAAACTACTTTTGAGTGTTAAAAAGTGGGGACATGAATTTACCAAAGTAAATGATGCCACTGTCATACAGATAATAAATCCAAACCTGGCAAAAATAACATTTATGTCCTGTGGATCTTCTCAGCACAGCATCAGGAATGGGGGAATTATTACAGTCAGCCTTCCTTATCCACGGATTTTTTATCCATGGATTCAGGCATCAATGGTTTAAAATATTTATTTAAAAGTATAAATTCCAAATAGCAAGCCTTGATTTTTTGTGGGTTTTTCAGGCTATGTGGCCATGTTCTAGAAGAGTTTATTCCTGTTCTCTAAAGATGCCAGCCACAGATGCTGGTGAAACGTCAGGAATAAACTCTTCTAGAACATGGCCACATAGCCCGAAAAACCCACAAAAAACTATGGATGCTAGCCATGAAAGCCTTCAATTTCATATAGCAAACCTTGATTTTCTGTTTTATATAAGGGACACCATTTTGCTATGCCATTGTATTTAATGGGACTTGAGCATCCACAGATTTTGGTATCCACGGGGGAGCCTGGAACCAAACTCCAGCCAATAACAAGGACCCACTGCATTCATACATATTCGGGGTCATGCTTCCAGAGGTCCAGAGCACTTAGAGTTCCTTTTAAAGAAACAAAAATCTTTTAGAACAAATTTTCATTAGCATTAAGGTAATTCTTGGGTAAAGGTTGGCTTGAGTCATAGGAATCTCTTAAGTAAAACTCTTTTAAGAGCAACAAACATGGGTCTTGTTTTTAATATTTAAGTCTTTCATTTCCCATCTTTGGCTTTGCCAAGATTCACTAAGAGTTCGGGCCGCAGCATAAGTACAGCTAAAAGCAACACAAAACACAAACATCCTCTGATGTTACACAAGAGGCATCGAACTACAGAGGCATTCCTATCCATCCGACAACAGCCAACTATGATTATTGTGTTTTAATCTCACAAAGTAATAACCTTACCCCTAAAAAGTACCATTCGTTTTAAGAAAATTACTTATAGGAAAAAATCAAAAGGGGAAATAGGAGGCCAGCACATTGCTATTCACTGTGTACAAAAAGATCTGACAACCCAAACAAATACCAAGCATTCATAGGAAATGACTACGCAAATCCCTTATTATAAGTAAATGTTTTGTTTTAGCGGTACAAGTTTCTAGTTCAGATTTCAGATTTTTCTCTTTATTCAGACATGCCACAAGAATGATGATTGACCGTTTCCATCTAAACACACAAAATACAGCTGAGCCACATCCCAGGAAAATGTCTCATCTTAATTGACACAATAGACTTAGCTTCTCTTAATCTGACTTCAAAGTTTTCATCACCTTTAAGACAATATATACAGGTATTTTGGAATAACAGAATGAATTCATGTTCTGGGACGATTTGACAGTTGGCTGCTTATCCAGACACTATATGTTTACAAAAAGGTATAAGTAGTCTGGGGAATTATCTTTCTTTTTCTTTTTTGCCCAAGCTCTTGCATGTTTTGTTTCTTTTTCAAATAGCTTACTCCTTTTCAGTCAAGTATCTCTTGATGAAGAATAATATTTTAATACCAAACATATCTTTACACTAAATTAACGACAGCTAAAACAGCCTGCTGAAAACTTAAATATAAGAGAGAAAGCCCAAACTACAGAATAGGACAGGACATTTGGACATAGAACTATTATTTTAAAATGCTTTTAATGGCATGTTTTACTTTCAACTTTTCAAGAAGCATGAACTTCAGGTCAAAATATGATTTGTGCAAAATATACACTACGCACACGCACTTTAAACACGTCCAAACAAAAATCCATTAGTGATACCTTTATTGGCTAACCGAAAAATGCACAATATACTTGTTGCAAGCTTTCGAAGCCCCTTAGGCTTCTTCATCAGGCAAGATGTTACAAACCAAAAAGGAGGAAAAAAACAATTGGAGATGTCAGCTGCCTGTATGTTGTTTCAGTCCTTAGTAAAGATGGTAAGGCAACAGGGAGATTTTCAAAGTCCAGGAAATTTAAAGTCCATTTGCATCTCAACAGGGACCCCTCTTTTGCAATCCACTATGTCTCCATTCCAGGGAAGTCACAGGCCTCTGAATCATATTGGATTACAAAAGAGGGGTCCCTGTTGAGATGCAAATGGACATTAAATTTCCTGGACTTTGAAAATCTCCCTATTGCCATCTTTAGCACTGAAACAACATGTAGGCATCTGACTAACATCTCCAATTGTTTTTCTTCTCCTGTTTGGTTTGTAACATCTTGCCTGAAGAAGAAGCCCATGGAGCTTCGACAGCTTGCAACAAGTATATTGTGCATTTCGGTTGGCCAATAAAGGTATCACTGATAGATTTTTGTTTGGATTTGTTAAATGGCCAACACAGCTACCCCTGCATTGTACACTTTAAACACTTAAACAATTAAGAATGAAAGACCCAATTTTTGTCAAAGGACAGTAAAGTGTTTTCAGTCAGGATCTCGTAACTAGATGTCACTTCTGTTAATTGACAACAGAAGTAACATCTGAGACAAAATGTAGTCTTGTAACTGTAACACCATCGCTCTTCTTCTCCTGTATGATTTTAACATTTTTGTCTGATGAAGAAGCCAGTGAAGCTTTGAAAGTTTGCCTGTTGCCTGACATATTATCTTCATTTTGATTGACCAACAAAAGTCCCACCCTTTTGTAGATGTTGCATTTTGTTGTATGCCTTTTGCTGGATGGCCAACACAGACCCCCCTGGATACTTTAAAGGTGCGCCTACATTGTAGAAACAATGCAGCTTGACACTACTTTTAAGTGCTGTAGTTTCATTGAATGGAATCCTGGGATTCGTAGTTCCACAAGGTCTGTAGCCTTCTCCCCTGGAGTGCTGGTGTCTCACAAAATCCCAGAATCCTGATTCTGCAGACATAATCAAATTCGACACTACTTTAACTGCTTGAACTGCTATGGAATTCTGGGAATTGTTAATTTTGTGAGACGTTTAGCCTTCTCTGCCACAGAGCTCTAGTGACACAACAAACTACAATTCCCAGAATCCCATAGCATTGAGCTATGTCAGTTAAAAGTGGTGTCACATTAGATTATTTCTGCAGTGCAGATACAGCCTAGGAAAGAGCCATGGTAGCAAAAGTGGTGTTACACTGCATTATTTTTACAGTGTATGTCCCCAAACTGTGCCCTTTAAGAGAATTTGGGACTTCAGCTCCCAGAAGCCTCCGCCATGTTGGCCAATGGTTTGGAATTCTGGGAGCTGAAGTCCCAAACCCCTTAAAGAGCACAGTTTGGGGACCACTGGTGTAGATCCAGACCCTCTTTAGGGAGTTTAACACTTTACAAAGGGCCCTAGGTTGCTTTAAAAGCTGTGCCTGCTTCCTGTTGCATTTCGGGGTTTGTAGTTCACTGAGGCTTAAGAGCTCTCTGGCTGAATATTTTAAATTGCCCCTTTGTAAACTACAAGTCCCAGAATGCAACAGGAGGCAGGCTAAGCATTTAAAGCGACCTAGGCCCGTCGTGACGTCATCGCGTACTGTAGCACGCACGCTCGCCTCCGCCTGTGCTGCTTGTCTTCCCACTTGCGTTTAAGATAAATGCAATTTTGAAATCACAACCGCAGTTTCGCCACACTCCGTTGGGAAGGAGACGACCTTAAAAAAATAAAATAAAACCTCTCTCGGAAAGGAAGAACGTGTTTTTGGGGCGAGGATGTTTTTTTGTTGGCGGTGATAGCTTTGCTTTTTTTTCTTCCTGTGAGTGAGGGGAAAGTGAGTGTGGAAAGCGCTGAAGCGGAAACGGAAGGAGCCTCTCTTTTTCGCCTTTCCTGCCTTCTCCGCTTCTGTCGAGACAAAGAAAAGAGGCCTGAGGTCGGTTTGGGAGATGGTGAGTTTGAAGGACCTGAATGGGCCCATAGGGAATCATAGGGGAGTATTTGCCCATAGAGAAACATTGGGAATACTTGTCCATAGGGAACCATTGGGGGATATTGCCCATAGGGAATCATAGAGTTGGAAGAGACCATAAGGGCCATCCAGTCCAGCCCCATTCTGCCATGCAGGAAATCCAATCAAAGCATCCCCAATAGATGACCATCTAGCCTCTGCTTAAAGATCTCTAAGGAAGGAGACTGTATTACAATCCGAGGAAGTGTGTTCCACTGTCCAACAGCCCTTTACTCTCAGGACGTTCCTCCTAATGTTGAGTGGAATCTCTTTTCCTGGAGCTTGCATCCATTGTTCTGTGTCTTATTCTCTGGAGCAGCAGGAAACAAGCTTGCTCCCTCCTCAATATGACACTCTTCAACTACTTAAACCAGGCTATCATAACACCTCTTAACTGTCTCTTTTCCAAGCTAAACATACCCAAGCCTGTCACCATTTTAGTCTCCTTTGGACACATGGCTCCAGTTTCTCAACATCCTTTTGGTGCCCAGAACTGAACACAGTATTCCAGGTGGGGCCTGACCAGAGCAGAATAGAGTGGCACTATTGCTTCCCTTGATCTAGACTAGACACTATCCTTCTATTGGTTGTTGTTTTTTTTAGGTGCCAAGTCATTTCTTGGGATTATGAGATGAGATTCTGGGGGTTATAGTGTTGTGAGATATTTAACCTCCTCTGTCAGAGAGCTCCGGAGCCACAACAAACTACAGATCCCAGAATTCCACAGCAGTGGGCCATGGCAGTTAAAGCTTTGTCGATCTGCACAACCCCTGCAGTGTGGGCGCAGCCATAGATGCAATAGGGTTTAAGATTGAAGTTGTCCCAATGCATTCCAAATATAAGTAATATAGTATGCAAAATAATTATTTTCTTCTTCAGTATCCTATATAAAACTGACTCCAGAGACTATGACCAAGAAAGAAAGTGCCGACAAAGCAAATAACTTTAGATAACTGAAGCTAGTGCCTTAGAAAGCTGCCTTGTAGTCAGAATACTTGTGCATCTAGCCCACTAAGTCTGCTCCGACTGGCCTTGTTTCCCTAATGATTCTTAGGTCTTTCCTGTCATTTGTTGCCCGCTCTTTTTAAACCTTGATGATTGAGCCTGAGACCTTCTCTGTTCTCTCTTACTAAACTGTGGTCCCTCAGCCAAGCAAATACAAGGAAACCTCTAGAAGTTCTGTAGCTACTATATCATCTACTCAGTTGAATAGATCTCACCCAGCTTCTGTGCTAGTGAAAGAACAGTATAAATTAGTCTTGTCAAGTAGGAAGCACACAAAGGCCCAGAACAGATGGGCAGAAAGAGGCAGCTTCAGGCCACTTTGGATGCTTGGTATTCAAACGACACCTGCCTCCAACGCGACCCAAAGCTGTGCTCTGGTCCTTTGGACTGGAGCAAAAAGGAGCCAGGATAATCCGGCTCCTAGCGGCACTGTTTGGGTCCTGCAGTTGGAGGCTGTGTGGTCAATGCTGACTCGTTCCACTTGTGGCCGGAGAAGGCCTCTCTTTCTTGCCTGTCTGCTCCGCCCCACAGTGATAACAGTCTTTTAGTGTTAATGTAGGGCCCATAGAGACAGGCCAAAATAAAGCTGCTTCGGGTCACTTTGGAGGTATGCTGTTTATGATGCATTCATCCTAAGAGGCTGGAAGCCGTACCAAAGCCACACTCCAGCCTTAAGGACTGGAGCGCAGCTTTGGCACAGCTTCTGGACTCTTAGGATGCATGCATCATTTAAACAGCATACCTCCAAAGTGACTTGAAACAGCTTTATTTTGGCCTGTCTCAGTTGGCCCATAGTTTCAGAATGCTTTAAAAGAACTGAATAAGGAGTGTTTTCCTAGGCCATATACTTCTTACTCCTGTCAAAAGAAGACCAACTGATTGCTGTTCCATTAATTCCATTAAATTATTCAGCACACAGTGAGGGATTAGTGTTTCCTTATATGTACTTGCTATTGCTATTATATTACCTATTCTCTATGCCATATTTTTGTCACTATTGCTGTTCCCTGATTATAGATGACTCTCAAAATACTTAGGAACACGAACCATTTACACGTGTGAAAAAGTATGGCTTAATACTATGGTTGTAGAGTTTGTGTTTTACTTGTAATTCTTTGTCCAGCTGTGCATGTTAAACTATAGGCCTTCTTGGCTGACTATCAGCCCGAACAGATGGGTGAAAAAATCCCGCTTCTGGGCATCATCAGCGTGCGGCATTTAGATGCTGCACATCCCGATGATGGCCAGAAGCTGGCTTAAAGCTGCCCAGCTGCTCAAACGTAGGCGGCTTTATGATGCCACACGCTGCCATAGCATCTTAAAGCCAGTTTCAAGGAGGGGTGGGAAAAGCCAGCTTTTCAGCAGCTGAAAAAGGAGTGGTTCTTATCTGCTCCTTTTTCAGCTGGCTTCAAGGCAGATTGAGACCATGGTCTACGTTTGCCACAGCTCCAATCCATCTTCAGAAGGGGTGGCTTCACATCCATCTGATTCCCCCTAAATTGAATCAACTGATTATGCATGATTTGTTGTGGAAACATGATTTACAGTATTCTATTACTACTACTATTTTTCAGATCTGATGTCATCTGGTTGAACTTTTTATCTACCAAAATGTCAAGTAAGTTTAGCAAACACTTTTTCTTGTTTAGCTTAATAACTGCATATAAAAAACAACAACAAAGTATTTAATTCCGTGGCTCAGTGCTAATGTGGCTGTATCTTTAAATCTTCCAGTCTTTAAGCTACATATTTTTCATGTGGCAGTTGTGTGTGTATTTGCTTGGGAGTAAACTCCATTTAATTCACTGTGAGCTAGTTCTGACTAAACCTGTATAGGCCAGCATTGCAAATCTGGAAAGGTGAGAGTGCAAAGCACAGTCCTTTGTTGACACAGGGCAAGGTCACTGTTATGTTAACCACATACTTTGTTCTGTGACCACCCCAACCAGGTTTTGTCTACCTGCTGGCAGTTTTACACTCACAGGCACAAAGACCAAGACAAATGTAAATGTAATTTTCTTTTCTTTACTATTCTTTCTTGCTTCACAATTCCTGTAGGAAGGTGCAACTTTGGTGGGCCTGTAGCCAAGTTTCCACATTAAGGGTCCACCACAGGCTGCATCGGCCCTGAAAAATGTGAAACTTTCTGGGTTTGGGAGACCTTGCATCCCATTTAATAGGAAAACAAAAAGCCTCCTGAGTCTTCCAGCAGTGAGTGATAAATAATCTGCCCCTCCAATAATTTTTCAGCTGGATGTAGACTAGAGATCTCAAACTACTATGCAGTCTGCACTCTTTCCTATCCCTGCTGTAAAGTACCCATCCACCATTAGAACCTTGTACATTGTATTGATACCAGTGATCACTACTGCATTTACTTCGTATTTGGCCGCTTTCTCCTCCACTGACTCCTTTAGTATTGATTTTGAAAGTGAGTAAGTGCTAGAGTCTTCTTTTGTGATATACACAGAAACCTTTCTCATTTCCTCAGTTTTCATATGGATGACAGAGCAAATGTTTTCTTGTTAAAATTATGTTAATGTCTTTCATATAGCATATGAGAAAGAATGCTTCTAGCATTACCTGTCTCTAATCTGTAAGAGTTTCCGCAGTGGAGCATTTGGAAACAAAATATACCCAACTAAAAACTGATAGGAGTACAGTCATTTGAAAAGGCTCAGACTTCAGCAAGTAGTTCAGCCATCAGTATTAATATTTATCTAAGAGAAAAGAAACTTACAAGTGTAGCTAGGCTTCTTCATTCTGTTCATTTCCTTGAGTTCTTGGCACCTGAATGCAAACTCACACCACAGTTTGGACACTCCAGTAGTAATAGTATTTGAAATATTTTCTGAAGTTAACCTTTCTTATTTTCCCTTCACCCTTTTCCCCTTTTTCATTTTGATTTGCTTATTCAGAAACTCCTTGCATTCTCTATGTTTCAGCTATTGTAAAGTCATTGTTTTTCCCTTTTGTTTTTAAAACAGAAAGGCCATCTTATGCCCCACCACCCACCCCAGCCCCCACAACCGTAAGTATGGAAGTATTTTTCTCGTCACACAAATTCTGAAGGCTGAATTCAATTTAGTTCCACAATTGAAGATGTAAGAAACACCATACTCTGAATCAGATTATTGATGCATCTCACACTTTGTGGTTAAACTCAAAATCAAATCCATGCTGCAGAAGTCTTTGCCAGTTAATTTGGTGAATCCTCTTTACTTTCCTAGCCCTTCTAAAGGATTAGGGGCCTCCATCGGGCATCAAGCCTGCAGACTTATTTTATATTTGGCATTAATTGTTGAAGAATGCCATATTTTTGTTGTTTAGTTCAGCTATGTCTTTAATTTAGGTGATCCAACTCTTGGTTTCTTTCTATAACATCTCAAAGCTACTTAATTTTCTAAAGCTGTGACACATTGCTGGGAATCAGAAGAAATGAAAGCTCTAGCTTTACAAAGTGCTAAGATAAAAGCATGGGTGTTGGTAATAATTCTCCCAGCCCATTCCCTTTCTAGTAGTTTCAGTGTTGCATTTATTCTGGATGTAAGATACATACACCTTGGCAAGACATGAAAATACATTTTGTGGCAGTCATTAAATAGACAAAATCAGAAGTGCTGTACAACATACTATATAGGTTCCACTACTATGTTGAAGCCAATTACTCATTTCTGAGTAAAGGTGATAAAGGAGGGATGACATGTGTCGCTCCCGTTTTCATGTCCCCCATCCAACTGCTAGTATATATCCTCAACTATAAGTCGACCTGATGTTTAAGTCGAGGGCAGGTTTTGGAACTAGAATTGTAGATTTTGATATGACTTGTGGATAAGTTGAGGATAAAATTTAGGGGCATGTAACAAAGGATCTAAATATTGCAGCAAAGGAACATGATGCCAAAGGACATACAAAATTCCAGCAGGCCTAACTGCTCATCCTAAAGGCTGGGTAGATGAGAGAGTAGAGGGGCTTCAGTGCTTCCAGGAAAGGCAGCACTCTTGCCTTTCACTAGAGGATGGCTCCTTTTCTTACAAGAAGTACAGTACTTACATTGATCTGTGGATAAGTTGACTCAGGTTTTTTAACTAAAATTTTTTACTAAACTTTATAAATTTACACATGAGTATATTCTGTAAATTTGCTGCCATGCAGAAGTACAGTTCAGCCTGAAAACAAGATGCATCTTCTCCATGTACCTTGTTTCAAAATGCTGTGTTTTGTTGCCACCATATCACTCAGCTGCTCTTAAAGGGAAATCAGCTGGATTTTGCAACAACTGTACATTTTAGCAGCATGGTGGTAAGGTACAGTTTTCTTAGTTATCAACCACTATAGTACCTTTGTATAGTATGATCTATCTGCTGCTGTGTTATAGCCCCCCTGTTTTTTGTTACTTATGGTGCAGACCTTAATAATGCCTCACTACACATTTGTCTGGTAGCTGAAACCTATGCTGTAGCATTACTTGACGTTAGACACAATTACTAGTTTGTTGAAGAGCCAGACATAGATTTACTAAATCAATGGTAAGGTTTAAAAAGTGAACTGATTTTTATTAGTACAAATATCAAGAAAATATTGATACAGTAAGAATATAAGTGGCTATTTCTGCTCAGCCACATACACTTTAAACACTTTCTTTCTTGTGAGGTATCATTCTTTCTGCAATTATGTATGCTTTGTGCTCGATGGGCCTCTACACTCTCCAGCTGTGAAACTCTTTTTTGGAAATGTACTGGAGCCCAAGTTTCACTTTTGTTCAGATACACCTACGGCATTATCATTTAAGTTGGCTGGAGTCAAGCTAAATTATTGGATAATAACAGTTCTAAGATGTTTATACAAAGCATACATTTTTCTGCTTACCTAAGGAGCATAATGGGTAGTCCCCAGGAAGGTAGCTAACTGTAACACTATGTGTGATTCAGACATAATGCCAAAGCAGCATTAGGTAAGCAGCGAGGAGCCTATGATTGTATGCTTCTTCCTCTCTTTGTGTGCTACAATTTTATCCAGTTTATATGTGTGTAGCAAACCATACTTTGTCATTTTGGCTAAACTAGCAAATACTGGATCCTACAAACAAATGTATGGTCCAGTGTTTATCTGATTTTCATTAAAGGTCAGCCTATGGTTTCCTCACATCAGACTTGGTAAAATTGCAGAAAGAAGAAGAGCACAGTAGTAAGGCTGGCACAGAATCACTTCTATCTACCCATTCATTCATGTTCCGTACATCAATGGTACATCTCCATTGCAGTGAAAACAGAATATTCTGTTTTCACAGTTATGTTGCTTCTTTGCTCTGCGTTTTTCCAGTTGTTTAGGAGCAGAATATGAAGAGCTGTGAGAACACCCCTTAAAATAATACATAAAAATTACATATTTCCATTTACAGCATTATAGGAGCCTTTGACTCATTCACAAAGTGCCATGGTATAAATGGCTAAAGTACGGATGGTGTCAATATAAGACAGGAATTTCTTTCACACTCTTCACCTAGTTTCTTTGACTTGTTCTTTCTCTTTTTAACATAATTGCTATTGTTTTTATTGCTGTTTTCCTATGGATTTTGGTTTTCCAATAGAGAAAATAATTTAACAATGTGTCTCAGCTGATTTTGATGATTTAATAAAGGTTGTCAAACAGCACAATTGATTGGCCAAATGTGGTACCTATGAGGACCTGCATTTCTGAGGACATGTCCAAGCAAGCTGTTTCACGAAATAGGTTGAAGCACCTAAAGTTAGTGTGTCTGCAAGATTTTCACATTTGAGGTACAGATCCTCTACGAGCCTCAGTTATAAACAAGCAGCAGGATAAGGAGAAAGAAATTAAATAAAATCAGGAACTGTCCTGTGTTATCAATGGCTGCAAGTTCTAGCAAACTATGCTCAACTCTGCAAAAGTAAAAAGGAATAGATACAGTAGCATACAGTACTGTACCTGGTACCAACATAATCTCTTGGGTCAATTACAGACACCATTTTCTTGGACTGTATTGGAGTCATTACAGGCTTTTGATTAAAGAATGGATTCACTGCATATCTGAAATGCTTTGTTTCTGTGAAAATTGGAAGCATTATGGCGTATTGTACATTTTAATAAACAAAGCTGATACTCATTGTTAGCTATGGGTAACAGATATATGCAAATTATATTAATGCTCTATCTCAAAAATGGCTTCTTCTCATTGACAATCACTGAGTCAACAAAATGTTTTAGTTCATTAATGTGTCGGTTAAGAGTTTCTTTTTCCTCCAGTTTTTATTGTAGGACATGGGGAAAGGTCCTGCAGTAAGCAGAAGAGTATAGTTGGTAAAAACAAGGGTCTAGAAAGCATGATTACTGAACAGCATACATGAACTTCAGCCAAGTTTTGACCTGTCTGCTATGTCCAGAAGAACTACCTAAGCACAGGAGTGGAGGAGCAGTATTAGAGCAGAGGCAGACTAACAGGGAAAACAAGTTGGAAAGCCCAAAGCAAGCTATTAAGTCTCAAAGTCAAGTGATCTTTATTCCTTGAAAGAATTAACAGGCTTGGCAGTCTTGGAACAAAGTTATAAACTGATGAAGACTTGCAAATCTTGCTGGTTTCCTACAGGGAATACAGTTGGAGCCACGGATGAGTGACCAGGACATCATACTCACACATTGGATGTAGTGGAGCAGAAGAGGCTTTTTAATATATATATAATATATTCATACATTTCACTATAATGCTTGCTTTGGTCATATGCAAATATACACTGTTGAGTACAGAATTAAATGTTCTGTACCATCTTATGTGGGGTAGTTTTTTTCCACAGTATTAGAATATTGATTCTCCTTTTTCAGCAGAACTTTTAAAAGTTACTTTGGGGGGCTGAAACTCCCAAGTGGCTGGGGAACTCTGGGATCTTTTATAAAGAAAAAAAGTATTCCATGCTCTGTACATGAGATGGTGAAAATGGCCAGTCAATTTCTTATATAGGTCGCATCACAAAACAATCTATTTTTCCATTGTTCTCCAAAAGAAGAACTCTGTTAATGTCAAATAATGGTTTTTATAAAACCAGCAGCTTGCAGGGTATCAATTTTTGGTTGAGGAGCCAATTTTATGTTTGTTTGTTTTTTTGTTGTTGTTCTCTGAACTGTGGACATTGAAAAATTTACATTGGTATAAAAAATCCATATGCAAACACGAATCTAGCAATCTAGATTTTAGTTTATGGGTGTTAAAAGAACCCCAACCTTTTGTTTAAAAAAAAATCAAATTTAAACCAGGCCTAAAGTAAGTGCCCTATGCTTTAGTTGGGTTCTCTTAATCCAGACAGGGTAGTGGCTTTTCCTGGCTCCTGAGTCGTGTTTTTGAGGCCTATGAACGTTCCTTGCCTTTGTATACATTATACCTTGGGAAGTATGGTGGATTTACCCTGATGATAAGAGTTTGTGGTTGTGATAAAAATGCCTGTTAAAATCCCTAATTCCTGTGATTTAACTATGAGTAGACGTTCCCCTAACATTCAGCTACTTCTAGTATTCATTTTTGTCATAATGATAGGAATTTTGACACTTGGACATTCTTTGCTGCCTTTCCAAAATGGGGATTGTTAGCTTGTATGATGGAGAAAAGGAAGGGACTGGGGATGTTCATATTACAGTTGGCCCTTGTAACTATGGGGGTTCCTTTCCAGACCACCCCACTCCCCTCCCAAAGGGAAAAAACAACCCATGGGACCTCGTCCTGTGGTTTTCAGTGGTGGCGTGCGCATGCACAGCCACTCTGTCACAGCCTCATCCATGCGGAGCCATCAGGCACGGTTGGGGAGAGTGGGCTGTATTGTGAGTGGAAGTTATGGCAGTTAGCTCTTCTTCAGATTCTCAACCTTTGGGACAGCATCATCATCTCATGTTGTCCAATACTGTAATGTTGCCATGAAGCTTCAGGTTAGCACAGAATATAAATGTACATAATTTCTTAGTTGCAAGTTGGACTAGTATAATCCCTGGCCACCTAGTTGTATTTTTATCATGCCCTTTCTTTGGGAGGACTACATAGTTTATTGCTTGTAAGTTAAATTTAGAGCAAGAGTGGTTCAAGATCACTCAGTAGCTTTGCACTTGAAACCTCTTTCTGTGAGCCAGGATTAAACCCCGTAATTAATCATGGTTTGTAATGGGAAAATCTCACTGCATCACAGGACAATTTCTTACAGATTGTATATCCAGCTTGATGTAGGCGTGAGTCCATTTCTGTCTTCTCTATGTGTGTTTATGTTCACTCGTAGCAAGATCTCCCTTTCTTCTGAAGCCTTTAAGATGATAGCTACTAAAATCAATTAGAAGCTTGCAACAAAGCAAAAGAAGGAAATGCAATAAAGGAGCTTAGTTATGCTGAAACAGAACTTTTGCTAGGTTCTGTGAAACAGGACACCCCCACCCTGTGTTTTTGCAAATTCGTGTTGGAAGCTTTTGAGGCTATAACTCCCCACAATTTCTAGTGACAAGAATTTAAAAGAAAAAATTCCAGTTTTCTGGATGGGTTTCATTCAGGCTACCTGTTCCTCTCAAGAGGGACCCAGCTGCTGCAACACCTCATTTTGCTTGTTTAAATTTCCGGTTGCTTTTGCATGCCGTATTTGCAAACCATTTTCATTTCTCTGTGTTCTCCTCGTTGGGACTCATTTCTCATTCGTGTTTTTGTCTCATTTGTTTCCATCAGCAAATGCCCAGCACACCAGGGTTTGTGGGATACAATCCATACAGCCATCTGGCCTACAACAACTACAGGCTGGGAGGGAACTCGGGCACCAACAGCCGGGCCACGGTAGGAGAATCAACTATTACGTCATCCGGCAAACAACAGGAAGTGACCAGAAATGGCTTTAGAGTTAGGTTCTTCTGAATCTTAGCTGCTACCACTTTTTACATTTTTAAAAAAATATATATAACCATGAAAAATTAACTTGTGATTTCTTTCCCTAATTCCCTGCTCTTCCTTTTTTCACTGTACAGGAACTAAATTTTAAATAATAACCTTTTATTTGTAAATTGGAACAAGGTTTTGGGTGAGTTCACCTGTATGTCACTTGATGTCTGGAACATCAAGTTAGGTATAATACTGTTACCAGAGATCAGGCATCACTGACAGCATTTTCATGACAGCTCCAGGCACCTCTGACAGTCGCTTCCCATGGAGGCAGCTTACACACTGGCTTGCAAGTCATCAAATTAAAAAATACACATTTGAATTGGCCTTTCACTTTCATTGGAACAATTAATGCAGAAGTCAGGCACAATTTGGCACCTGCAAGACTAAGATCAAAAACACACTGCAAAAATAATCCAGTCTGAGACTGCTTTAGCTGCCCTGGCTCAGTGCTAGGGAATCCTGGGAACTGTAGCTTATTGTGGCACCAGAGCTCCCGAACAGAGATGGCTAAATGTCTCACAAAACTACAGTTCCCCAAATTCCCTAGCATTGAACAAGGACAGTTAAGGTGGTCTCCAATTGGAATGTTTCTGATGTGTGTTTTGGACCTAAATTGCCTTATTATGCAGGAGACAGTCTGAAAAAGTGATGGGCATATAAGCACAGAAACTGAGCCAGACTGTGAAGGACTTAGATTAAGATTTAAGGGAAACAATTTTGGAACTGCAGGAAATTCTGAAGCCTTCATCCAAATTAGTATTCACTGGTTGCCATAAGTCAGAAACAACTTGAAGGCACACAACAAAAACTTAGCATCTTCCTTCTCCATATTATTGTGTAAAAATCTACAGACATTTGGAGTTGTATGAAAGTAAGTTGCTTGTTCACTCTTGCATTTAAAAATGGTCTTATATTTTTCCTGTCTTTAAATAAAGTCATAGTTAGAATAGTTGTATGGCAACAATAGGAATTCACTCAGTCATGAGTTCAGTTAAATCCTATTGATATAAATGGGTCTCAAACTACAGTCAGCCATCCATATCTATGGATTCCTTATCCACAGATTCAATCATTCACACCTTGAAACTATTTTAAAAATACACAAATTCCTAAAAACAAACCTTGAATTTCCATTTTATATAAGATACACAATTTTACTACACTATTATATTTAATGGGATATGAGCTTTATGGATTTTGGCATCCGAGGGAGTCTTGAATCCAAACCTCAGCAAATTCCAAGGGCCCACTGTTTATCTAAGTCTAGATTTGAGGGTATCCCCCTGCCACTACACACACACAGATACACCATATAAAGAAATTATCCTTACAAACCTGCAATCTGAATTCAAATTCAATTTGAGGTGGGTTTTTCGTTTCACGGACTTTCATTGTATATTTGTCATGAGCATTTACAGCTTTCTCTGCCATGTATATCTCAATACATCTGGCTTCTCTTTTAAAACTCCCTGTTGATCTATAATCATTAAATTGATTCACTGAATGTTTTCAGATCCATCTTTGTGTTTGTGTATCTGTATACATTTGCGGATGCATACAACTCATAAACATTTTAATATTTCAATGGAAATGATGTATGCATTGATTTGTTCATAGCATTTCATAAATGGCAAGGAGAAAAGCCTGTTTTTCTCAATTTTTAAAAAAATACAATTTCCATTTGCTTCTAGAAAGCCGGAGGCCAGGTTTTGCAGAATGCTTTTATTATACATCCTTTACCTGACACTAGGGAGTCCTAGTCCTTTACCAGTCCATGAGATCGATCAGATAGATCTAAAGCTGTATCTTTACCCCTTGATCCTAAGCAAACTAACATAATTCCAGAAGACCTCTATGGGTTCCAACATGCAGGTGAATTTTCTTCACAAAGGCTGACCTATCAGTTTTTATGGAAGGCAGACGTTCATATGAGCCAAGAAATCCTATGTAGATACGTTTCTTCCGTTGGAATGAGAGATCCCCCACTGTCAGCAACAGTTTAGAAGAATGATCTTTGTGCCCATAAATGTCCATTTATCATAATTGTGGATCACAGCTACTACTTGGAAATCACACTGATTTCAACATATGTATTCATGCTATAAGTCGACAGGCAACTTGAAGGGATATATATACACACACATAGTGCTGAAACTTCTTGTGAGCTTTGGAACTAATTCCATTGAAAACAGTTTTTTAAAAGAAAATGTGTAAGATTGAGGTATTAGATCTCTCTGCCAATCTGTTGATAAACTTGACTGGAATGTCAGCACATCTCTGAAAATAATAAATGTATTTGTCCAAGTGTTGCATTTTGAAAGAATTTTTTTGTAGAGAGAAAGGGTCATTACAGTTGCTGGCCAATAACACCTCTTTGTTTTAGTCTCTTTCTTTTCTTTCTTATTGAGTACAGGCAAGGTGCTTGGCGTTTGTACAAACCTTTAAGGAAGACAAAGGTCCCTCCAGGAACTCACAAACTAATTTGGACTCGGACAGTACAATTTGGACTCATAGGATGTACAGGTTGAGGGAGCAAGCCTTGCAGAGATCTTGTTCCAACAAACATTCTGGGGTTTTCCCCACTCTTATTCTGTCTTTATGGAATAAGTGTTATTTGAGAAGGCCTTGAATGAAAGAATGTCCATATTACTGCAGTTCTGTTTTCTCTCCTCCTCCTCCTAAAGTTATCTGTCTTTTGTTTAGCATTGAGGTTGCATTCACACCTGAACTTTGCTACTGGTTTGCCACTGTACTCTTGTAAACTGTGTCCCCTGATAAAATATATTCTGTGTTTCTTCAGTGGAAGTTCAAAACAAAATCTGTTACGGCAATCATAAGTAATATCTAGCAGCTATTTTAAGTACTTTCAAGATGCAAGTATAAGAGGAGCAATGTTTGAAAATTCAGGGCAATTACCACCATTTCCCCAGGAAGTAAAATTTGCCTAGATTTTGCCCTATCAAACAAAATCTCTGCGCTCATTTACTACGTGTAGGACAGGAATAGGCAACTTGTGACCTTTAAGATGATGTTGGACCTCAGCTCCCAGCAGTCCTAGTCAGTGATGAGGGAGCTGTAATCCAGTAGCATCTGGAGGGATGCAAGCTGCACAGACCATTGTAAGAGAGCCACTTCTTTGGAGCCTGAAACAACTTAGGCTTGAATTTAGTTTGAAATCAGTAATTGTTAAATCCCCTTTGAGCTCTGCTAATTGATGCTGTAAAAGTGATGTTCTTACTGGGTTTCAACCAGGAGTTCAAAAGACAGCTGTGAATGTAACCTCAGGTAGTTATTGCAGGTATAGTAACAAGTGCTCTCAATGGAAAGAGAGGATGGATCATTGCAGATGCCATTCAAGTTGTTGTACATAGTATTGCAAATATATATATTGACAGAATTGTTATACTCTAAAAGCTCTTTTAAGATTCTATGGACTTTGACGTTGGCAAGTATTCTCATGAGAGCTAGTTATGTTACCTGTACCTGTGTCTTACTTACTTGCCTGTGTCTCTTGGAAAACTTTGGGGGGGGGTTGCACTTCTTAAATGTCTGAGTTTAGATAACCAGTGGATATTATTTGGTTCTTCTCTAGGCATCATCAGGCATTACAATCCCCAAGCCCCCCAAGCCTCCAGATAAGCCACTCATGCCCTATATGAGGTACAGTAGGAAGGTGGGTACAAGACACTTGGTCTTAATTTCAACAACTGATACTTAAAATCAGGACTCATGCTTAACCTGCTTTGTAATTATTCTAAAATGTATTTCAGTTTAAAAATTAAATCTGAGTGCTTTGCTTATTATATTTCTTTTCCTTTAAGGGAAAACTTAAGAATGCAGTTGTCTCTCCTTTCACAGTGAAGGCAATAGTGAACTACCCAAATGAAAGGGGGAAAATAAGTTTCGCCACAGAATGAAACATGGCCACCCTGCTGTCGGGGGAAAAATGAAGAATTTATTGATTTTTTTTGTAAAAAAAAATGTGCTTAAAACTTACTACCACTTCCTCTACTAACAAGGATGCATCTGGTGACCTATTGACAGAATTTTTTCTATGTTAAAATACCACTTTCTGTGGCCAAGCAGGATTGGTGCAACTCCATAACTGGACTTTGCAATAGGAGCTACTTTGCTTCTTTCTTTTAAAGGTTTTTTTTTAGTTCTCTTCTCCATTTACTTTAGGGAGAGGGAATGAGGGTGTAGCGCCACCCTTCTTTTTTTTTTTTTAATTCGGTGACTTTTTCCTGATATAATGAGCATCTGGGTCTTGTGGACAGCGCCTGATCCAGTCCAGTATCAAGGAGTGACTGAGCCAGAAGGAGGAACTATGTTACTTGTCTTTTTGTCTCTGGTTCTTTATAAAAAAAATTGTTTCATCCAGCGGCCTCTCTTAAGGCAAAGGAGAAGAAACATGTGCAGGATTTAAGGGCATGTACACACTACCTGCTGTCAAAAGGATACAGTCAAAAGGATGCTGTGCGACTGAGAATAAAACCCAGGCAGTGGATAACCATTGTACCACTGTCCTCTTGTCCCAGAAAAATGCAATGGATGTTCTATAGTCAAAAATAACTGTCTTAATGTTGCCTTGCTTGTGGTGATAGTTCTCTGAAAGGACCATAGTCGTGGTGGTGATAATTACAAAGATGTGTTTAATATTATAAGTATTTAGTTAGCTGGAGCTTTACTACAGATGTTTTTATTAAGGTCTGGGACCAAGTGAAGGCGTCCAACCCTGACTTGAAGTTATGGGAAATTGGGAAGATCATTGGAGGGATGTGGCGAGACCTCACTGATGAAGAGAAGCAAGAGTACTTAAATGAATATGAAGCAGAAAAGGTACACAGAAGAAATCTCCCTCTCTCACTCCCAAATGACGCTGGAAGGCTCTGTTTCTCTCATATGCACAAAGCTAAAAATAAAATATATTTTAAAAAAGACTGGTTCTGGCGGAGGTGATAAAACGGGCTCACATACGAGAGCATTATTGAGGGAAGAAAACTGAATCAACTGTTTGCTGTACAAGGCCAGATCACCCAGGAGTTTTAAGGAGAGTATAATAGAATCATGATACCTTGGATGGCTTGAAAGAGCCCACCCAAACACCCACAAAATCGTACAGTTAAACCTGAGTCGAGGTTGCGTGCCCTCCCTCTCTGCCCCAACTGTAAGCATAAAGGCACCTGGAAGTAAAGCAGAGTTAAAGACACTCTCCTCTTCCATTCCTCCCAACGTCATGTTCCCCTGGCTGTTCATTATATATGGACACACTGAAATGCTTAGATGCAACCCAACCCTTGCAGAAGAGAGCAGTTGAATCTCAGTAAGCTGCCCTGAGATGTCCACTCCTTGCTTCATGTGAAAATGTCCTTGTTTACCACGAGGATGTTTTAGTCAGAAGAATTTCCCATGGGTATGGGAGATGGTCTTGACTTCAGTTTTTTAAATATATATATGTCTGTCAAACTGTAGATAGAGTACAACGAGTCAATGAAGGCCTATCATAATTCACCTGCTTACCTTGCCTACATCAATGCAAAAAGCCGGGCTGAAGCAGCATTGGAAGAAGAAAGCCGGCAAAGGCAGTCCCGTATGGAGAAAGGTGAACCTTATATGAGTATCCAGCCTGCTGAAGACCCAGACGGTGAGTGCAACTCTGAACCATGGTACAACTGTAACACCTTACTGAAGGGTAATTGGCAGTGGCATTTCTCTAATGGTAACCATCAGGATAGTTCCTCAGCCTAAATCACACTCTTACCAGCTTGGTGGTGAGGTGTCTCTTGACTCTGTTGGGGAATTTGTTTGATATAACTTCTTATTTTGAGATTCAGAAGAACGTAGAATGAGCTGCATTTAACTCAAGCAGCAATACTGCATACATACTCAATACATACATCAATACATACTGGGTGTTTATGTATGCCACCCCGTTTGCTAATGATTATTGTCTACAGACTCAAATCTGGTTCTGTCACCAGCTTGTGCAAAGTTTGTCATCAGGAGTAGAAAAATTCTAGGTGCCTGGTTTTATGAGAGCCTAAAAATGGTGCTTAAGAATACCAGCTGATCCTCGCAGACAACTGAGTATTTTTAATGCTGCTTCCTGAAGTATACCTTGATTTAATTCCTTGAGTGCTCTGAACTTCTTTCCTGAGCTTGACCCCTTAAACAGCCTTTTGTCTGTTGCACAGTTGTTTGGTTTGGTGGGGGAAAGGGAGACACTTGCTCTTCAGACATTTTTCCTGGTGTAGGAGTGGGGGAATAGAAGCAGAAGCAACACCACAGCACTTGGACAAAGGCCATGAGGTTTTTTCACAGACTGAGATTAGAACAGAATGAAGAATGTACCATAGAAAATCCAGGATCAAACCTGGAAGTCAGTTTGTAGAAAGAACTGGAGAGGCAAAAATTAGAGTTTCAACTGTTTTTAACAAATGTAATGGCCAGTCATTGACCATGTCCAATCAGTTCAAGTGAATTGCTGGAGAAACCTTAGACTTCCTATCATGTGTGCTACTTCAGTTTGTTTTTGTCCTGAACAGTTCAAGAGGTGGGATCATCCAATTTGAACGGGTCAGTAATAATAATAATAATCTGTTTTATTTATATACCGCTATTCCAAAGATCATAGCGGTGAACAGCAAGTAAGCTAATTAGCAAGTAAGCTAATTTGCCCCCATCAGTCTGGGTACTCATTTTAGCGACCTTGGAAGGATGCAAGCCTGAGTCGAGCTTGGGCAAATTAGTACTCAGTGTTCTACTCACCTATGGCTGTTTGAGGGGATTTCATCCATCCATCCACTACCTGATCACATTTCCTTTAGTGTCAGTCTCTTTGAAAACCTTGTTTGTCCATCTTGATGACTTCTCTGAGACAAATTAGACTCACTGACAGCTGAGTTCTTTCTGTTTTATCTTGGCCTTTAACAAGCAGAGATAATGACATTTAAGAGGCTTTGTGTTCGGAGACATGTACTGACCATGGGGCAGTTATCAGTGTGCATCTTCAATTACTGCATGTCAGAAATGAAATCAGGTTTTGCCCTTTCTGCAAGAGTACCTGCAAGTCCAGAAACCATTAGCTTATGCGGAACAGTTCTGGGCAGCATTGCTTGGTCCAAGGGTCAGTATGATTCCCATCTAAAACAAGGCCTGCATTTTGCAAGGCAGCTCAGAAAGTATGATGAGAAGAGGAATATATGATTAGGGGAATATCTTCCCTGCTCACAAGAGAGATCTTTGTCCTCCTTGGCAGTGGAGTCTCTTTTTATCACATCCAGTACAACCTCCTGGCTGACTGGGCTTTTACTATCAAATGCTCCCAGGTTTCTGGTCCACAGAGGGATGGGTATTTACCTTATACAGAGTGTGGGACCAGGGAGGAGAGAGCATTCCAAATGCTAGAGAAACTCTTTTATTTCAGGACCAACATATTTTGGACATGATCCTTCCTCAGGAGTAACACTGTAAACTACAGTCCATATAACTCTTTAAAACTCTTACTGTCAGCCCACCTTATCAGCCCTCCCCCAGATAATAAAAAGTGAGGGACCTCAAATCTCATTATTGTCAATGGATGTACAACATGCATGTGGCCATATTGGTGTACCCGCATGCACATGTTGCTATTCACAATAATGGGGTGGGACCTTCCATGGATGCTCTAATCTGTAGATGACTAGATACTGATACGGAAGGCTGACCATACTATCAGAAGCCCCAGACTTCTGATTTCTAACCTGCACAAAAGTCATAATCTACCATGCTAGGAACAAATCCCTGTCCCTGAGTCCCTTCCAAATCATGGGCTTTTTATTGTAGTAATGCCACTATTCCCTCAAAGTTGTTCAAGGCAATCCAGACTTCTGTATCTCTCAAAATAGCTTTAATTGCAATGATATTTTCATATTTTATGGTGCAATATTTTGTCTGGGGGAGGTTAGCATTTCTTATGGGCATCCTAGCACTGTTTTCTATGTTTATTACCAGGCCTCACCCCTCCAGCACTGAGGAAAGGCTACTATAGAACCCCTAAACATGTGCAGAATGTCTTTTCCTTATTATTAGGTAAATTACCACAGACCCTCCCACATTTCAGATTAGTAGGTCTGCTGTACTCACTATAAGAGAAAAACATAAGTAATAAGACTTAAAATGATGTTCTTCCTCACACTGCATGGAGGATACAGTGTGGGTGTACTGTTATTTACAGCTGATATGGAAGATCTTTCTGCACTCAGAAGTTCAGCACTTGTAATAATTGTAGATTTACCAGTAGATAAGACCCCCAGACCCTGTAGTTTGAGAAACTACAGGATGTGGGGTTCTTATCTACTGGAAATGGACATATCACAGATAAGAACCAATGTTCCTATTTGTTGGAAAGACTAGGCTTGAAATTCCAGGTGGTTCCCCTGAAAATAAAGCTTTATTTAGATTCAAAATCAAATCTATATTATCATACCACCTTTAAAAAATCTTTGTGATGTATCTTTGCTGCTTTACTGTCTCTGGCATTCTTCCACTTGTTTTAAGGTGGTTCCAGCAGGGTCGGAGAGAATAGGTGAGTGTGAGTTTGCAATCTGGTTCACGTAACTATAGTCTGCAGGAGATGACAGAAAAAAGGGTGAGGGCTTCCAGTGCTTATGGTTTTTTAAAAAATGCTTTCAGCAACAGCACATGAGCATTCATCTGGAAAAAGGTTACTTCTCCAGCTGTCACTGAAACAATTTGTGTATTTATTTTTTTCTGTGCATACTGTGCATTAGTATGTACACATCTACGGGTGTGTAGATGACATACAAACAAAGTAGATGTTCTGAAGGCCTTGAAAAAAGCCTGGAAGCATCAGGCTGGAGATGGGGACATGGGGACATTTTTTCAAGTGGGAAAATGAGAAACTCTGAATTGGGTGGAGGGGAATTCTGTGAAATATTTTTTGTTTGGGAATGATTGGAATGCTTTTTAAGACAAGGTTTTTACTTACTCAGAATAAAGGACATTGTACCTACCGTACAATGCCCATGGTATTCCATGAGCCCCTGTAGATACCAAAAATCCGTTGATGCTTAAGTCCCATTAAATACAATGGTGTGATTAAACGGTATCCCTTATATAAAGTGGCAAAATCAAGGTTTGCTTTTTGGAATGTGTGTGTATGTGTATTTGTGTGTGTGTTAATATTTTAAAGCTGTGGATAGCTGAATCCGTGGATAAAGAACTCAGGGATACAGGGAACCAACTGTATGTGGAAGTCTACAGAGTTAGAGTTAGAGCACAGCAGCACTTACATTCAAGATGCATGAAAAACTTTGCTGCACCAAGCAGGTGTTACCATCTTCATGAGAAGTTCATGGAGAAGGGGCTTGGTTACTGGAGACAATAATATGCTCTTGAAGTGTTTATGTTTTTAATGTTCAGTTTTAATTTTGAGTATTGTTCCCCAGATTTACTGTTAGCCAGTTTAAGACTGTGAGTACATGAGACTGTTCTTGGCCAAAGTAACACATTTTATTTTATGTAATTTAAAAAGTGTAGTTTATGTTTTCTTTTTTTTTCCTACTTCATAAATGACATACAATAGCTGTATGTTAGCAAGCAGCATAGATTTCAGCAGTTTTAAGGGTTTTTAGTACAAAGTAAAGGCTTTATTTCTTATACAGAACTAAGGCTTTTACATTATTAAATGTCAGAAATATGCCAAACAGTATGGTCTTACATACTAACTAAGGGCCCAAACAGACAGGCCAAAATAAAGCTGCTTCATGCCACTTTGGAGGTATGCTATTTAAATGAAACATACATCTTAAGAGGCCAGAAGCTGCGCCAAAACTGCGCTCCAGTTCTTAAGACTGGAGCATGGATTTGGCGCGGCCTCCAGCCTCTTAGGACACATGCATCATTTAAACAGCACACTTCAAAAGTGGTCCAAAACAGTTTTATTTTGGCCCCAAGTGATGAAGCAAGCATTCTACTGTATCTTACTTCAGTAAGAAGCAGTATAATAGGTTTAGGCTGATAGGAAAGTAAGTATTGCAGTTCATTCACATTTTTCCAAAAATTTCAGATCCCCACCCCTAATTTGGGTCTTTGCATGGTTTCAGAATTTATAGAAATCATACATCTCTTCCATTATGAATATGGTTAATCCAGTTTGTATTTAAGTTTACATCCAATTGAGGCACGAGAAATTGTATGCAGGTGAGTGAATGAGTGGGTGGGCCAGCAGAGAAGGTTTGAAATACTACATCGTTCCTCTGCATCCAATTCAGAAACCAGGTAAACTGCTACAAGGCAGAAGAATAGAAACGCTATCCACTGTCCAAGGAGGGTGACATGATCAGTGTTGCCAACAAGCCTCAAGGATATTCCCCGGAATGTTTTACCAAAATCGCCAGGATTCCCCAATATTTAACAGAATATTCAGTCAAAATCCCCAGAAAGAAATTAATTAAATTCCCTGGATTCTGGGGAATTGCCCGGAAATTGGCAACGCTGGACATGCTGTGTGTGACTGCCAGTCCCGGCAGGCTGGGAGCATTTTTGAAGGCTAGTGTTCTGTGGGCTTATTTACAAGGTTTCATCTGTTCATGTGTTACAGTTCTGCATATACTAACATAGGAGTCAGCACTATGCAGCCTAGTGAAAATTGCTTCTGACTAAAAATGCATCAGAATGTGGTGTAATTAGCATCATTTAATAGCAAATGTATCCAAGACTACTTTATAAGAGGGAGCACCTGTGTCTATTGATACTCAAATTAGGAATTGTTGGGTATGAGACCTAGAATAATATTGTGGTTATGAAGTTTAAACCATATCATTATCAGTTAAAATCTCAGTTTAAACATTAACTCACTGGATGATCATCGGATGGTTTGGGAAATGTGTACCCCCCCTCCCCAAGATGTTGTTGCAGTATAGCTTCCATCACTCCTAGCAGCATAACCAATGACTAAAAGCAGTGGTTGCCACAGTTTAGCAACATCTTGAAGGTGACATGTTTTCCATCTGAGCCCTTAAGGAAGTAGCTATTCAATTCAATTTTTCTCTTTCACACTGTAATAGAATGATGAATTTTCAAAGAAGTAGCCGTGTTAGTCTTGCAGTTTAAAAAGGAGGAATGAAAGGGAGAAAATAATGTGGCAGCACCTTTAAAAATAACTCGTTTTTATTTTTTGCATGAACACTCACTGTTTTGGAAGCAGTAACAGGTGGTATTGAAGCCTCACGCATAAAGCATATTTCTACAATTGTGGTAGTGGGGTAGGAAATAATAGGATCCAAAAAGATGCAAATCAAAACCCTTGTCCTAAATTTTCAAAGGGCTATGTAAGATGATCAGGCCTTTCAGTTCTTTACAGTTAGTGTTGATGTGTGATATGTGAAAGGCAATAAATCTGCTTACCAAAAGTCAGTTTTCCAGGGTTCAAAATTCTCTTGAGAAGGTTCCTTTCATTAAAGGTGCAGTTGCAAGAACTCCTGTATTCATATATGTAGTATGCCATTAAGCTATTGTCGTTGTTCATATCTGCTAATGGACTGGAATTTGTGCTGTAATTCAATTCAGCTATTTCTCTTTCTAATCTTCCTTTGTAATTTCCTTGTTCAAGGAACACTGTCTGTAAATCACTTACTGTATGTCCAGAAAAGTTGAAATGATCTGCAGTTGATTTTTGGTTATTGCCATTTCTAATATCAAGATTTGTGTCCCTTATCCTCTTAAATAGTCACTGTCCCTTTTGTCCAGTGTAGTTGGGCATAGGATAACGTATTTCACATTGGAGGAAGAACAAGTGAATGTACTCTGATGTTGTGAGTGATGTTACTGGCCCCTGTAATATGGATTACTTATTAATACTGCTCTTACAGTAGATGTGGAGACAGAATTGGCATCAAGGTTTATGGCAGGATCTTGTCTCTGTATTACTATCCATGCTATGTGTCCTGTTGTGAATGACTGCTTGTCCCCACTGAGACTAATGCACCATCAATGAGTTGCAACCAATTCTGGAGAACAGCCACTCACAAGCTCTGGAAGGCAGGCCTTTACTGTCCTACAGGCAGCCTCCAGATCTTAAACAACTACAAGTGTTACACTTAATTATGCTCCTATTCTTTGTGATTTCAGAAAATCTGACATGCTTTTGGGAGAAAGAAGTGGGAAATAGAGTAATTGAGAATGCAAGGTTATGTGTCCAGACTGACCTGCAATGTTTAGCAGTGGTAACAGTGTGCAAGCTGTATTTGTAATCCTTTATCATTCACTTATGTATGTCTTTGTTTCAGATTATGATGATGGGTTTTCTATGAAACACACTGCCACAGCTCGTTTCCAGAGAAACCACCGCTTAATAAGTGAGATCCTGAGTGAAAGTGTAGTCCCTGATGTCAGATCAGTGGTCACCACAGCTAGGATGCAGGTTCTCAAGCGCCAAGTCCAGTCCTTAATGGTCCACCAGGTAAAGTTTGCATATCTGAAAAGTATAAACATAAATAGGCTTTTTATATGGCATGTGTCTATATAATTTAGGCACCCATGTTGTATAATAAATATCTTAGAACCATTAAACATGTCCCTATTAAGAAAAAGGTAAAGGTTTCCCCTTTGACAAGGTTTTGAAGTCATGTCCAACTGCTTTTTTTTTTCTTGCTCTACTCCTCCCAGCTCACAGCATTCATTGCAGTCCTTGCCACATAGAACACTTTGACACTGTTCCCCTGGGCTTTAAAGTTCATGCAGGAGGGCAAAAAAGCACAAGCCCTGTTCTAAACATTAAGTGTATTTCTAATAAAGCATCTTTAGAATATCCTACAAATCACCTAGTGTACCTGAACATGTATGCTAGCCCTATGAATCTTTTTGCCCACAAAAAGCTCTCTGAATCTCCCTTTTGAGACGGCTGTGGGCGAGATCTAACATTCAGTGCTTCACACTGTATCTGCTGGGAAATCAAATGCAATAAAAGGTGTGGACTGACTCTTCAAACATTCTTGCACATGCTGTGCTCTGTTACAGAGCTGCAATCTTGAACTTTTCATTAAAATGCAAATGACAGAGCCTATCTTTCTGCTTCTTTGTTAACATCCCTAGTTGCTTAATATGTGGGCTAAACGTTCTTTCATCATAGTTTAGAATTGAAAGCATACAAGATGAACTCCCTCTTTAAAAAATAGTTGTTTTATTTCATGGTCCAGAACTGCATTGTTTTACCATACTGACACCATCAACAAAAAAGTCCCTTCTGCCCATGCCTAAATCTTACACTTTCCTATTTAAAAAAAAAATCTTGAACACTCCTTGATAGGCCTGAAGGGACAGAATATATCAGATTAAAATTACCTTCCTAGTAGACTGTATCACACAGGCAAATACTTGACCCAAACGAAAGTCTTCAAAATCTTGGCAGAAGGTCACATGTGTGGGATAGTAACAGTGTGTACCTTTACCTTTGTTCTTGGTGCACATATGGAAATGCTGCCAGGGCATGATACTAAGATAGCTTGCAAAATAGAGCTTTTATTGCTCAAGTGATTGAAGCACAAGTAAATTACATATTTTAATATCACATGCAAAGCCTTTATAACATTATTATAGTCTTTAGATCAGAAGCTTAGTGTATCCTATTTGTATAGTAGTTGAGACATGTGTGTGCATTGCCAAAAATAATTATTTTGTTGTAAGTATTTGTTAGGAGAAATTGCTGTGCTTGGCTGTGCAACACACTTAAAGCATTTTAATTGGGTTTTTTTAACCAGAGCGTACCTTCAAACACATCTTTTTGCAGTTGTCTTGAGAGGGGTTGTGTGAGTTAAACTAGGATAAAATAGATTTATGTTTGTCATAGAAATATGTTTCGTTTATTTAAAACATATTTCTATTGCCTCCCACAATAAAACAAGTTATAACTTATATAATTCTTACAAAAAGTGTCATTGAGAATGTTAAAATGCCTGTGTAGAAGTATTTTAGCCTGGTGTCAAAAAACATTTGCCCAGCTTGTCTTGTTTCTGAAATGATCTGCTTGTATTTCAAACAAGAATATGTACATTGCTTTCTTCAAATCTGCCATCCCCACCCTACTGACAAATACAGTAGTCATGTACATTTGAACTCCCATGTTTTTACAGCTCTTTGTTCACTTTATATTGTAATATCCCCTTCCACACATAGCGGAAACTAGAAGCTGAACTCCTACAGATAGAGGAACGTCATCAAGACAAGAAGCGGAAGTTTTTGGAGAGTACAGAATCCTTTAACAATGAGCTGAAGAGGGTATGGTTCTCCAGAGCTTTTCTACCTATACTGTGGGCTTAGACAGTTTCTGACCTCATCAAGAGGGATGGTGTGTGTGTTGGGCTTGATCTGTGATACTGCAAAGCTGAGAGGAGAAAGTTGAAATCTTATTATCCATTACAATCTTGTGCCTGTTTTGTAGAAGTAGTCCACATTGATATTTTTGATCTGGAAATACAAGAGGTGACCAAGCTTAGAGCCATGTACATGCAAACCATGTTATCATAGTTCAGCCCCTGTCTAGAATTAGTTTCTTTTGAACATTTATGTGTCTCCTGGGGTACAGATTGGGAGGGAATAATGGGAGAATAGAAGTTGGCACAAGTAACAATAGGTCTAACATAGACCAAACTGTGTAGTCCTTTAAGTTCTCACAAAGATAATAAACCTGTATGTGGACTGTAACATGTCAGAATGCACATTCAGGAGCAATTGTAGGTACTAAAATATCTCTCCAAATAGAAAAGCCAAAATGCTGTTACTGATCCCAATTAAAGTAGACCCATTGAATCACTGAAATCAACTAGATGTTAATTTACCCGGTTGCCATTAATTTGGTGACACTCACAATTGAGGAAGTAGACTGAAGTCTACAATAGCTCATGATGCCAGTTTCTTTCTTTCAGTTAGTCTCAAATGTGCTACAAGACCTCTCTACGTCATGATTCTGCTAACACAACTATATCTTTGAATTCTACCAATTAGATTTAGAATTTATGTGATATCAAGTGGGAGGGAATCAGATACCTCGTCTCTCTAACATAGTAGCTTGTATGTCAGCATCTCTTTTTTTCTTTTTTCCCTTTCTTTTTCCTTCATGGGGCAAGCAGAGATGTGCTTGCCAATCACATGGAAAAGGATTTTCTCCTATTTTGTTCCAGATTGTGGAATGTGCTCCCTTAACAGTTGTAATATGTTCTCATTCTCCCTGCTTTTAGGAAGGGTGTGAAGACTCATTCATTTAAACTTTTTAAAATGTTTATTTATTTTGATGGTTTTAATTAATCTGTTTTTAATTATTATTGTTTATCCATCTTGAGCACTTTTTTAGTGGAAAGGGGAGGAGAGAGATATGTTAGGAATCAACAATTAAATAGAGAAGTATTCCATTGTGTGAGCCTCCACACTGAATCATTTCAAAATTGACACATGTGCAAACCTTTAGGCATGCTTTTGTGTCCCTTGAGCTTTGATGTAGACACCAGAAACCTGCAGTCTTTTGTTTTCAAAAGAATTTTGATTGGATTTCCATGGTAAGCCCAACAATTAATCAGTAAGCAGAATCCCTAATCAGTTGCCAGTGGACTAAGGATGCTGGCTGAATACTTTCCTGTTTTCAGTATTCAGCCAACTCCATAACTTGAACCAGGAGAAGAGTCTGCCATTGACATGCCTCTGAAGAATAACCTAAGGTGGTTGTTTGCTGGGATTTTGCAGAGTGCTAGAAAAGGTAATTTCTGGTCCAGTCAGGCCAAGATGATTAAGCATCTTATATTATATGGGATAGAGGTGCAAGGCTGAAAGTTAAAGTGCTACATAAGCATTTATGTTAGCAACGGGGGCCCGAAACAAATGGGACAAAAATGGCTTCAGGCCGATCTGGGGGCGTGGTGTTCAGATGAAGCACGCCCCAGATCAGGCTGAAGCTGTGGCGCCACCACCTAAGGCGGCCCAAAACCAGGCCCAAAAGAAGTGCTCCTTGCTGCTGGTCCATTGCAGATTGCAATGGCAGTCAGCCTCAGGACCATAGCATCTGGTTGCTCCAATCCCACACTACTCGGCACATTCACGGTTGGAGTAGCCAGAGGGCACTCCAAGCCACCTGCCTGCTTGAGGCCAAGGTTGGAAACATAATGAATGCTCTGGATCCATAAATGAGAGCATTTTTTTCTTTTCATCACTAGCTATGCAGCCTGAAGGTAGAGGTGGACATGGAGAAGATTGCTGCAGAAATTGCTCAGGCAGAGGAACAGGCCCGTAAGCGGCAGGAGGAAAGGGAGAAAGAAGCAGCGGAGCTAGCAGAACGCAATCAGAACAGTGCAAGTACTGAAGAAGAGCAAGCTGCTAGCAAGGCAGAGGAGAAGAAAGAAGAGGGGTCAACTCCCATGGAAACAGGTAAACTTTTTGATGAAACTAGCACTATATGTTTGTTTAAATAGCTACAATGAAAATGGGGTAGTGGGATACATAACTAAGATTATCAGAGAGTTAGTACAGTAATTGGGTTTTTTTTAAGCACTTCACATTTTGTAGGCTTTTCAGTTACATTCTTTCTAGGTTTTGACTTCTCAATTCTTTATTTTATTACTCTATATAGCTGTATGTTTATGTCAAATAATTTTGCTTGACTCTTTCAGAGGAGAATTGTTTTTTACATTTTTTCTGTCCTTTAGAAGGGTGTTTGTGCAACTTGTTTTCAGGTATTGCTCATTGACAGGAGGTAAAGCCAAAGCTTGGAAATCATACTTTTAAAAAGCAGTTTGCTACCATTGTAATTCCAAGCCTCCCAATTGTTTATTGGATTTTATAGTTACATTTGTTGGAAGGTAACTTCAGTTCCCCAATTTTTCAATAGTAACTAAAAGCAACTAAATAGTTATTTTACAGTTTTAAAAAAAACAGTATAGCATACAAGGCAACATCCATGAGAAACAGCTGAAAAGTGCTTGAACAGTGTTACATGTATCCTCCATACCCATGTAAAGTAATTGTAAAAATAATTATAAAATTACTGTTACATGCAGAATGTTAGCTTTCACAAAGTTGCAGTCATAATGTACGTAGCTGTGTCATTGGAAAAGTGAATTCATTTGTAATTCCAAATTTCAAGGTGTCAAGAAGACTGAATTCCTCTTTGGTTTAGTAACAAAGGCTGTGCATCTTAGTGAGGAGCACTTATCTTCTTTCCATTTATTACCTCCCTCTTCATTCTTTCAGCTCATAAGTGGTGCTTCTCACTTTCTTTCCAGCAGCAGTTCAGAGACCTTTCTGTCTCTTTGCTGTCAACTCAGCCTTTTCCTTAGCCTTCGGAATGCGCATGAGCAGCATTTTATTGCACCATAGCAGTCCAGCTAGTGGCTGGTGTGGTGAAAGCTTATTTTAGAAAAAGTGGTTGGAGCTTACACAGCCAGTGGCTAGGGATTTTAACACAGGTAATGTCTGATGTTTAGGGAAAGGAAGGTTTCATGTGTTTCTGAATATCTTGCCAATTGAATGAACTTGACCTCACTGTACTATATATTCAGTAGCTTAAGTTCAAAGACAGGGATGGAGAATCTGTGACTTTGTAGATATTATTAACCTTTGATTCTCATTTCCCCCAGGCAGTGGTGAGGAATGGTAGGAGTCCAGGAACATCTTCCCTGTCCTGCTTCAGGGACAGACTGGTTTACCAAATAAATATATAGATGATGACAGACAGGAGAATCTCCTTGAATAAAGTAGAGACAATCTGTATCTCAAGTATTTTAGATGAGTTCATCTTACTTTCCTTTTCTTCTGTTAATGCTGTTCATTATTTAAATTCCATTCCATTTTATTATTGGCCTCATCTGCACTGCAGAAATAATGCAGTTTGACACTGCTTTAACTTCCATAGCTCAGTGCTTTGGAATTCTAGGATTTGTTCTTTGTGGTGACATCAGAGCTCTCTGACATGGAACGCTAAATATCCCACAGAACTACAAATCTCAGAATTCTATACCATTGAGCCATGGCAATTAAAGCGATGTCAAACTTCATTATTTGTGCAGTGCAGATGAGGCCACTGTGTCTGAAATTTTTCTAAAGAATTTTATGTTAACTGTGGCCTCAAACAGATGGGCCAAAAGGTCTGCTGTTGAGCTGTGTTGAGGGCATGTCATTTAGGTGACGCACGCCCCAAATGAAGCCAGAAGCCAGTCTGAGTCCGCCCCAAGCCAAGCAGGGCTAAAAAGGAGTCGGAAAAAACCTGCTTCTTTTGGGCACCTGGTTCAAGACCATGGTGGTGGCTTGGATCAGGGCTGGGCATGTGTGGTTGCCACGGTCCCACGGTGATCAGGGCAGGAACAGACTCTGGACACTTCATTTGCCCCATCAGCTTGAGGAATGTGATAACCAAAAAAAAAAGTCTTACTGACAAAAAGTAATGTTTGTATGCAGAAGAACCTCCTCCTGAAGAACCTATTGAGAACCAGCAAAATGGTGAAGGGACATCCACACCAGAAGACAAAGAAAGTGGACAAGAAGGAGTTGAGAGCATGGCAGAGGAAGGAACAAGTGACAGCAACACTGGCTCAGAAAGTAACAGTGCCATGGTTGAAGAACCCCCAGCTGATCCAGTAGTTGCAGAAGACATTGAAAAGAAAGAATAAATATATAGCTTCTACTTTTCATGTATCCCTCTTTTTTAAATAAATTAACATCACAGGGAAGAGTGGAGTGTTGATCACTGTTGGTATTGTTGTTTTCTATGATTCCACTACCAAATAAATATTGGGCATTTTTATTGTTAGAAATGTTTGTGATGCCACTGGATTGAAATGGCTAGGGATGAGCTAAGGCTTTTGGGTGACTAGCTGACATAGAAACAGGTCCCAGCTCATATTTTGCTGTAATACAGAACAGCATCATATCTCTCCCAAATAAACAGTTTTGTTATATGGCTTGCTGCCTTTTATTGTTTTATATGGCTTTTCCAGAAAACTGTTACAGAGATGTAGTTTTTTGGGGTGGGTGTCACGATAGAACATATTTATCGAAATAATAGCATGAAAAGGTATAAAAATGGATAAAAATAATCACTAGATATATTTTTGCTTTGCTGTTACCATAATTTCCCATGCTATATTCTCTACAGTGTTTGGAAAAGTTACTTTTTTTGGACTGGAATTAGAAACCCTACAGGCCATGCCTCCTGGTAGATTATAGGAGTTGTAGTCCAAAAAAGTAACTTTCTTAAAATCTGGTTTGTAAAAGAAAGGCTTCTTCCTTACTGGAAATACTACGCACCTTTCACACTTAAAAGCAGACATTGATGATGTTAATTTTACATCTCTGCAACAAAAACCCATACGCTGTAAGCTAAATATCACTGTAGTAGCAGTAGCATTCTCTGACAGAAACACCAGAAAGAGTAATTCTCTTTGGACACATGACTCCAGGCCATTTCTGCCAGAAATGCAGTCTTAACCCAGTTTCGTTATACCTTGGGGCTGTTCAAAGTAATATGAGATCCTTCTTAGAGTTGCCCCACCCCACACTCTTTGATCCCTTTGTTCAGAATGATTTGACGCAAAGGTGTGGTGCAACACAATCCAAGGCAATTGTTTGAAGTTTGTCAAAGTGTTCCCCTCCCATATTGTGCGAAAGCACCATACAAATTGTTTTCAGACAACCCTTTCTGTTAAAATGAACTCTACAGGTGCCCTGCATCATCAGAAAGTTACTTGTTTTCTTTTGGTTCTCAAGCTGTCTGAGAATTCTGCTTCAGGGTTGCCCTCTACAGACATCTCCTCAGAGGATTTTAAAAAATTAATAAATACAGTCACTCTAAATGAAAACACCAAGGTCTGTGTCTGTCTCCTAATCCGTTGTTGTCTTACAGATTTGTAATGGGTTGTTTTATTGTTGCATTCTTTTTTAAAAAAAACTTTTTGGTCCCTTAACTTGTTTTTAATGTAATAAACTAGAATATGTTTTAAGAAAATGAAACAACTGTAGTGGTCTGTAAATGGTTTGCATTCATGAAATATGAAGCACTATGTTCCTATGAAGAGGTATCTAATACATGACCCCTTTTGAAAATGCAAAAGTCCTTCCAGTTAATAAAATGTACTGATCCCAATCAAGTTGTAGTCTGGCAAAACTAAAGCTCAGCAACCACTGACCTAGTGGATAAAGACATTCCCACACCTGCATTTTAAAAAATGCATTAGCTGGCTGAGTAGTATACAGATGAGCATCATGTTTATGGCTGAACCTAAAATACATGTGTTTTGGGAACATATTTTGCAGTATGCTGTTCCTGTTGACATTTTTTCCACCAAAGGCTATGAAAACATTTACCTTTCCATATCTGCTTCTTGCAATTGGCTTTATTTGCTCATACTTGCTATGTGATAAGACTTTACCTAAGTGGCTGTGTGTCAAGATATCCGATTCATTGAGTGGTCTTCAGTTGCTTCAACTGTATATGTGAATAATTCTCAGGCTATTAAAGGAAAGGGGCATACTTACCTGGCAAAGAAGATTTCAAGATCATAAAAAAGGTGGCAGGGACAAAACTGGCAGTTGCAAGGGGAGTGTTTATATTCCCATGAAAATAGTGTTATGGCCTTAAAATTCAAAAGCAAAACAGGTTTACTTTTTGGATATTTATTTTTGGAATATTTTAAAGCCTTGTATGGTTGAATCTGTGGATACTGAGGGCCAACTGTACAGATCTTACCTTGCTGGATTCGCTGCCAGACACTGTTTTCATAGCTTTTGATGGGAAAATGTAAAAAAAATGTATAGTTTTTGAAACTGCCAAACTATGTGTTGACAGCCAACATGAAGCCGTATACATACAAACAAACCTGGGAGGCAGGTTAGGCTGAGAAAGAGAATGATTGAGTCCCAAAGTAAGTTTTATGGCAGAGTGAAGATTTGAAACTTGTGTTTCCCCAGGCTTAACCTGACACTTGTCCAATTGCTGATGGACTTTAAATTTTATCTCCTGGACTTTACAACTGTTTATCTCCCAGAGGCCACATTGCCAAGGAGGAGGAATGGTCTCTGCCTACATAGATATTCCTTAAAAATGTATGCCTATGACTCCAATTTTGTCAGGTTTTTTTTTTCCTTTCTCTTGTTCTATTTTTAAGACATTTGCCTGATGAAGAAGTCAATGGAGCATGGAAAGCTTACATCAGATATTTTGTACTTTTTGGTTGCCCCAATAAAAGTATTGCTGTTTTGTGGGGAGGGACATTATACATTGCTGTATAGCCAACTCAGCTACCCCTGGATAGACACTTGAATCAAGGTTTCCTGAATTCCAGATATTTTGCCATACAATTTGCACCATCCTTGTTCATTGGTCTTGCTAACGGGCTGATCGTAGTTGCAAGTCAAAACATATGGAAGAACACAGGAGAACCTGCTCTAACCTCTACACTACCCAGACTGGCTCTCTACTTTTGGGGATGTAGACCACTGGCCACTTCTGTTAGGACCGTTGCGTTGCACAGAGGAGCGGGATTATTATTATTATTATTATTATTAACCTTTATTTATAAATAAAAATACATTTTATTATTAATTTATTAATTTTAGATATTTTTAACAGAAACCCCTTAATCTTTTTATTTTAAGAGCCTCTGGGGAACATCATAGTTTTACACACCTGCTCCTTAGCAGCTGGGTGCGGAGAAAATGATTTTCAGTAAAATTGCCTGAGGTACCTTTCAGAGCTTGTGTGTTCTTATGTGAAACGCCAGGAGGACTTGGAGCTTTAAATCAGGTTAAGTCCATGTTATCAAACTTTCATTTACATTCTCTCCACCCAAGGCACAAACTGTCTTGTTCCAGCATGTTTCTGTTGTATCTCCACCCCATTCCCAAGACCAAAGGAACACCATTTTCATAATTGGTTTTTTTAACTTCCTTTCATGAAGCATTCTTGAATAATGGCAGTCTCATCCAAAAGTGTCAAATTAGCAGGAAGGGTGTGATAAAAGTACAAGTTATGGTAGTCATCTTGTGTTCATTCCCATGTACAGCTTTCTGTTGGCATTCAGTTGATCTGGTTATTAGAGCTGAAACTGATTGTTGACCAAGATCTGAGTGCTTATTCACATGGGAATTTGCAGAAAGTTGTATGTGATAAGTACCCCAGAATGTTGGCTGTATCACTCGTTCTATCATTGGTTACACTTATATTTCAGTTGCAGTACTTTTTCCAGTAATCTTTCCAACCGTTCTGTGCAATGGGCCCCATTATGATCTGGGTTTCCTTGCCACCAGGCAAAAGATTTGGGTGGCAGAAAGTCAAGGTAAGAAATTCGGTAAAATTCAAATGAATGGATGGGCCGGTGGCTCTACTTCTAATTTTCAGCACACCTTGAGTGTTTAAAAGATAAACTAGACTCATCCCTTCCCGTTTGCAGACTTGCGATCTGCAGTTTTCATCCTTCGCAGACAGCTAGTGGGGAGGGACAAAATGGGGCATGCATCCAGGTTGCGTGTTCTGCAGCACACACAGGAGCGTGTCCCCATTATAACCAATAGGTTTGAATATCTCAATATTTCAGTGTACTTTCATAGGGCTTCCAGGAGTAATTTACAAAAACAGGATAAAATTAATCTTAAAATATACAGTCGACCCTTATACACATATTTTTTATACACGGATTCAAGCATACATGGTTTGAAAATGTTCAAAAAAAGTATAAATTTCAATTATCAAACCTTGATTTTCCAGTTTTTATGAGGGACACCATTTTGCTATGTCATTATATTCAATGGGACTTGAGCATACACAGATTTTGTTATACACGGGAGATCTTGGAACCAAACCCCAGCGTATAACAAGGATCCACTGTATTACAAGTTGAAGCATCACTGGAGTCACCAGATACAGTGTCCAGAGAGATCTGAGGGTGGGGAGTTGCTAGTCTGTGTGTACATCTTGCCAGTCTGTGTGTACACTAACAAATTTTACAAGGACATTCCCTCCCCTGCATAGAAAAGATAAACAGTTCACAAAACATCCTCTAGCTTTTTAATCAGAAACTATTGCAATCACAAAAGATTGTTTCTTGTTGTGTGCCTTCAAGTTGTTTCTTTATAAAGTCCGCCCCTCATTATTATCCCTACTTACTACCCCTCATCTATATATTTAACTCGTTGTTATTATTGTTGCTGTGAACATTCAAGTCATTTGTGACTTATGATGATCCTTAGGCAAACCTATCATGGGGTTTTCTTGGCAGGATTTGTTCAGAAGGATTTTCCTTTGCCTTCCCCTGAAGCTGAGAGCAGTGGGTTTCATGACTGAGTAAAGGAATTGAACCCTGGTCTCCAGAGTCATACTCTAACACTCAAACTCCATTGCACTTGGTCTCTTCTATAATGGGTAGCTCTTGGTTATGTGTTACAACCGTTCCCTGATGCCCAACGGCTGTCCCTTTAAAAACCTTCAAAAGTCTTCCGTACATCTATTGCAAAACCAGCTTGTTTGTGTCAAAATGTATGGATTATATTCCCTTCATTCAAAGCCAACTGCGATTTTCAACAAGTGTCTCATTCTCCTAATGAATTTTAATTAACAGTAATTAGCGTCAGAAATAGAGCATCTTGCTTAAAAGGGTGTGTCTTCAACGGGGAGAAATAATGCCTTTGTTCATTTTCTCAGAATAAAAGGGGTGAAATTGAGTATGCTGAACCGCCAAGAATTGGCGTAAATGAAATCTTCAAGTGAACAGTTAAGCCGTTAGTTGCCCAGTTCTTAGTAACAGAAGATCAACCTGTCAGATGAGTCATAACAGTGTTTGTGGTGACAATGGGCTGATGTTATCGTAACTGTGGTTAAGATGATTGTACGCAGACACGGACCAGCTCTTTGGGCTTGGCATACATCTTAGGTGCCTTTTCCACATCAGTGGACTGGTATTTTGCAGGATACACCTTAAATCAGATAGATTGAAAGGCTTTTGCAATCCCAGAAGCATCCATGAGGAACGCAGAACAAAAAATTAGCCTTGAATTTATTGGGCCCAATGAACATCTTTGGCTCAGCATCTTGCCTTCCTATGTTCTAAATACACGTTCTGGGAAGCCCATAAGCAGGACATATGTTCTCTCTAAGTCATCTAGCACAACTTTGCCAGAAGTTGATCATAGAGTTTTGCTGTACAACCTAGAAGTTCCTAGAGAAAACACTTCTCTAAGCATTTGTAACTCCTCTAGCATGATTCTATGACCAACCTCTGGCAGCTGTTGACCATTGAGTTTCACTGGAGGACCTGGAGATTCCTAGAGAGGTGTTTTCTTAGGCTGCAGTTTTTCCACATTCACAGGGGTGCTTCACCCATAATCCCAGTATAATAGCCTATTATACAAGGCCCTTTCCCTTTGAGCAAGCAGTCTTCAAAGGCCTGTCAAAACAAAATAAAACAAAACTCTTTACCTGCCTGCAGAAAGATAGCAAGGAGGGTGCCAGTCTGATCTATCCTCAAAGAGAATTCTGGAACCTGGGAGCCACCACTAAGAAGCCCCTTTCCCATATTCTCACCACATGCATCAACCAGGCTGCTGGGACAGAAAGAAGGGCCTTCCCAGAAGATCTCAAAACACAGAATCATAAGGGGAAATGTGGTTTTTCAGATAATCTGGACCTGAGCCATATAGGGCTATATACTGTATATACTCATGTATAAGTCTAGAAATTTTAGTCAAAATTTGACTCAAAAAACCTGGGTCAACCTATCCACAGGTCAATGTATGTACTGTACTTTAACTCTTATCAAAAAAGGAAGCATGCCCTGGTGAAAGGTGAGAGTTGAGGTCCAAAACACACTGCAGAGATAATACAGTCTAAAACCGCTTTAACCGCCCTTGTTCAGTGCTAGGGAACTCTGAACACTAGTTTTGTGAGATATTTAACCTTCTCTGTCAGAGAGCTCTGATGCCACAACAAACTACAATTTCCAGGATTCCCTAGCACTGAGCCAGGGCAGTTAAAATGATCTCAAACTAGATTATTTCTGCAGTGTGTTTTGGACCTTAATCTCTTCTCAGAGCACCTAAAACAGTGATGGTGAACCTTTTAGAGACTGAGTGCCCAAACTATAACCCAAAACCCACTTATTTATCACAAAGTGCCACATCCCTCAGGCTTTCTAGTGACCAACTCTAGTGAAGTCTGTGTTGGGATGATGGTGTGTGTGCCCACAGAGAGGGCTCTGAGTGCCACCTCTGGCATGCATGCCAAAGATTCACCACCACTGACCTAAAAGAAGCATCAACCCCCTCTACTAGCTCATCCATACAGCCTTTAAGGTGAAGATGCCAGCCACAGATGCTGGCGAAACGTCAGGAATAAACTCTTCTAAAACATGGCCACATAGCCCAAAAAAACCTATGAGCATAAACAATTACGTCTGCCAAAATATTTAAATACATTTAGCATTGTTTTCCTTTCCTTTATCCTTTATATCCTTTCTCACCCTCTTCCTGCTAAGTTTTACCCTTGACTTATCCACCAGTCATATCAAAATCCATAATTTTGGCCTCAAAACCTGCTTTCAACTTATACATGAGGTCGACTTATAGTCGAGTATATACTGTAGGTCATAATCAGCCATCATCAATAGACCCATTCTCCATGTATTTATCCAATTCCTTTCTTAAAAAGCAGTTAGGCAACTCCTTTTTTTTTTTCAGCAGAGGCAGTATGTTATAGTGGTTTGAACACTAGACTATAACTCTGGAGACCAGGGTTCGAATCCCAGCTCAGCCATGGAAACCTGTCACACTCTTTCACCCTCAGAGGATGGCAATGGCAAACCCCCGATTAATCTTGCCAAGAAACCCCCATGGTTTCTTGAAGGCAGACAACAACAACATTAACAAGTAATATGTGGCCTGAGCTGCTATGGTGAGAATGGCATGGTACTGCACAAGGAGAACATTGTGTGCAGCCTGTCTGATCCAGGATCTCAATAAATGCTATGTAGCAGTGTCTGCAACATATCTAGAGGTAGTTACACTCATTGTCATGAACATCCCAGAAAATGATGAGACTCAGGAGTCCTGCAGCAAACCTAACAATTTAAAAGGAGTTGCAAATGTTTGGATTCTCCTAGCCCTTCCATTTCTGTGTTGCTGACTGTGGGTCTGCGGAAACAAAGAGATTGTGTCACCCCTGAGGGGTAATTGCAATGCAACCCACAAAAGCCCTAGATATCATAGACAGTAATGAGGAATGATGGAAGATGCAGCCAAATTACATTGAGAGAGGTTCATGATTCCCACTCCTGGCCAAAATCCTGGAGTACTAATCCTGGAGTAAACCTACAGAACCAGCTGTTGAATGGTTCATTTAAACAAATCCCATTGATTCTACCCAAAAATGCCAAACAGTTTTGGACCAAAGCCTGCAAGATAATAAATAACCGCACTCTGTTTTGATTTTTGTTTAACTATTATAACAAAGAACTTGAAGTTTGTATCTAATCCACAAGAGAGCGCCAAAAACAAGAGCTTTGGGCTACCAAATTTACATAACTATAACTTCATCCCCATCTAGTGGCAACTGATTAACTTTTTTTTCTAATTTCACAAAAGCATTTACAGTAGGCTTGGGCTTCGTTGGGTCCCAGGTTCTGACAGATCATCCATTTAAATATCCCTAGGAATAAACCCTAATCTATGTCACACATTTAAATCTGTTATAAAATCTTCACAAGCTGCAGGACATATTAGATGAGACCCGCAGGTATGATTACAATATGGCTCCCCAAATTGCCCAGTGTTCCTTATTATAACGGATTTCCCTTATTTGAAGGCCAGAAAGCTTATCCTGTTTAGAGCTGGCAGATGTCCTTTATTTGAAACTTGAAGCTTGCCAAGAAAACTTTAGGATCACCATAAGTTGAAAACAACTTGAAGGCACACAACACCAACAACAACGACAACTCTTATTTAAGGTTTAGAAAGCTTTTCCATTTATATAGATTGATCAAGATGCAACATAAAAAACCCACCATATTTCTGGATGTGGTACTTTCATAAAGACTGAAATGTATGCATCATGTAATTTCTGAATGTGGGCAATATATTAATTGACTTTCATGGCTAGGTTGACTTTCTGAGGGTCAAGCCTACATGTCATGAATTTCAGCTGTCCCTAATTGCTACCAAAATATGAAATAAATAAAGGGGATGTGAAATAAGTGAAGTTACAATTACTGTTCCCAAGTTTTCAAAACGTGGCAACACTAATTGTAACTGTAAAACTAATAATTTTTATAGTACGCTTCTTAGCTTCAGCTGAATTTCTCCATTCCCATGGAACCTCTCAGGCCATGCTGGCTGGAGGATCCTGGGGGAAATAACCCAGAAAAGAAATGTACTTACTTCTTTATTTCATATCCCACCATTCTCTTGGGATAAGATCTAGGAATAAGGTTTCCAAGCTCTGCTCTTTCCTGTTACAGGGGTGTAGCATATAAGGAACAAAAGTAAACAAAAGGACTGTTGAAGCCATGGGGTCCTTTAAAGAATGTCTCTCCACACTCTTTTTCCGACTCTGCAAAGGAATACCATTTTGAAGCTTTGCTCACCAAACCGTGGTCCTCCAAGCCAAACTGTCACCCCACACGGCTGCTTTTAGAAAGTGAAACATACATTAGGAGCTCTCTCATCAGAGAATTCGTATGCAAACAAATGGTTTGGCCAGTCATTGCTGGCCACCTCATTTGGTAGAGTTTTGGCAGGGCAATGGATTGTGTATTTGTTTTTATATAAGTTCCAGATAGTCAGAGCCCTGATCAAAGGCAATTGGAAAATCAAAGAGGGTGACAATTAGACCCTCCTAATTTTGACACCTTTTACTATCCCACCCACATACTTTCTTTGCATTTTTTCTCTCTTCTTTCATTCTGCTTTCATTTTGAAAGTACCTTGTACTCCCATTTACCATCCCTTTTGAAGTGGTTTCTTGTTTTGTACCGTTACAGGGTTTTGGCTACAGTGAGGCACACTTGCAGATTCGATCACACGCTCTTGCCAAGGGGCCCTCTGTTTGAGGTTAAAAGGTAAAAAGATAGCACAAGGTAGAAGTCATATCTCCTTTACCCTGCATGAGACATTGAAAATCTTAGGTATAAGCTCTGGGACACCGAACACTCTTGTGCACATTTTTTGCTTATGACAGCTGGACTTAATCTCTGGCACAAGACAGCAGATGCTATTTTGTTGGCATCCAGTGCAGCCTTTCCCAATAAGGCTCCATCACACACACAAAATATTATTTAAATATAAATTAAATCTGAATCACTTTTAAATTTTCTCATTTTGTTCCTATAAACACTCTTCACCTTCTCCAGTTTTCCTTATGCACACTCAGGAGGAGGCCTATCCCTGTGCGAAAGGAATTTGGCTATTAGGAAGAGCTATGAAAAGCTTTACCTGCATCCCTACTAGAAGGTTCAAGGTGTATGGCTCTTGACCCAGAAAGTGAGTCTGACCCAATAATGTTGCTCGAGACAAATGGGAGAAATGGCTGCTAAGTACTCGTGATCTTTGCTTTTCACAAACTGCCTGCATTTGTGCTAGGGTTGCCAGTCCTCTGGGTTCATCTCCAGCAGGAGGCAAGGGTGCAAATTCTCCAGTTTTGGGAGACTCAACTCCAGGCAAGAAGAAACAACTCTGTGCAAATCTCCAGCTCATCTGTTAAAACTGTAGCTTTCTATACTTCATAAGACTTAATTGATTTTTTTGCTGCAACTTCCAAAGATTCTCCAGAGGGGCTATGTATTCAGTATTTAGTCTACACACTAACACAGCTATATCTTTGAATTCTATGTATTTATTTGGTTTCCTTCTTCATTCCTAGTTATTCCATTATACTGCATTATATTGCACTCCTACTTCCTCCGCTCTGTAGCCACAGAGTGTGGGACAGGCCTGATCCAGTAACCCTATTTAATTCTGTATAAGTGGACTAGCCATTTGCACTGGCCTTTGTGCATGTAGTGTTTTTTCATCTTGTACATGCTGATATCCCTACAGTCTGAGACCCTGCCTGTACTGTTGCACAGCTAAATTAGCAACAGTTTTTTCCTGTTATAAAGTCTGTCCCAAAATCTCCTTTGGATCAAGAGAAGTTCTAGAAAAATGAGTACTGAACATTATGACTATCATATAAATAGCATGTAATAATTTGAAAGACAATATGTATGATGATTCACAGGGACAGGGTTTATGGGTTCATGATTTGGGGAGGAAAGGGAAGCAGGGAGGAATAGAAGGAGAAAAATTTAAATTGCAATATTTGTATCATTATTATTATGGTTCACTCTTGTTGTGTGACTTCAAGTTGTTTCCAAATTATGGCAACCCTAAGACCCTAACCCTATTGTGGGGTTTTCTTTGCAAGAGTTGTTCAGAGAAGGTTTGTCACGAGCTCGGTGACCTTGGCCAAGTCACACTCTCTCAGCCTCAGAGGATGGCAATAGCAAACTTCCTCTGCAGAAACTTGCCAAGAAAACCCTATGCTAGGTTCACTTTAGGGTCGCCATAAGTCAAAAATGAACTAGGCACACAATAACTGCTTTAATTTCAAAAATGCATCACATATGTATTGTTACCCCCCCATTGACCTCCTCCTCCCATATCACACCATATAGAATCCTTAGTAATATTTTTTGTACTAATGTTGCTCATAACTCATAATGCCCTTATATTACATATATTATATTACATATAATGGTAATAGTTGTGACATAAACAACTAGCAAATTAAAATTATGCCTTTAAATTACAAGATCCTATGCACAGCCTAAATGCATTTACATGTACATAGTTCATGTAAATGACCCTAGACATTTTGCTATTTGGGGTAGAACAGCCAACTGCATGCCTGCCCTGTAAAATACATGTAATACCTTCTCCACACCTGAAGAAGAAAATCTCCCCAGTTGCAGTTTGGGGAGAAACCATCACCACCATGAAATGGCTAGCTTGGGAGATTCTGGGAACTTTGTTCTGAAGAGGTAACTTTCCTAAATTTTGCTCACATGCATTTCAATTTCAGAAATGAAATTCTTCAAAAAGAAGCAGCTCCACTTTCAGCTGATGTTGCTCCTTGGTTTTATCCATTTTCTGCAGAGATAGGACACAGTGAAGAATCTTTTGGCCTTCCAGATGTTTTGCACTACCACTCCCATCAGCCCTGGCCAGGATAGTGTTGAGGGATGGTGGGAGTTACAGTATAATGGCAGTTGGTAAACCACACACTCCCTAGCCCTGAATTAGGAGAGATGTTAGTAGACATCAGGGCTTCCCCAAGGCATTTTGCTGCCTGAGGAAGAGCAGTAAACCGTGTCTCATTCACCTAAATGACTGCATAGTATCCAAAGCCACCCAGTTAATTTGGATACATGCGACAGAACCGGCCCCCCATTCCTTACAGTAAAAATACAACAATTACAAAGCAAACAATAGAGTGGTTTTTTTTAGCTTTTTATTACTTCACAAATCTGCTACCTAAGGCAACTGCCTTCTGCTTTATCACTGAATGGACTCTAAAAGACAGATTCACCGAACAATCACAGCTTCTCTACTAAGAAGGTGATAACAACTACTCAGGGTTAAACAGTAGGGGACAGAAGGCAATGGTGCATAGCTAACTGCTGGAGCTGAACCTTGCCTTTATACATGTTGCAATGTGATAACAAAGGACAGGTTGTGGTTTGGTGTTTTGCTTCTCTCCCCACACACATCTTCATCTGCAACCAGGAGCAGGAGAGAAAAACAATTTGCATAGTGTCTATTTCTATGATTTAGAAATAGCACTTATTTTGATAACAGCAAGAGCACCTCGATGAGGAGAGTGGGATGCAAACCCGGCCTGGACCCATCTGAACTAACCTCTTCCAAGGGGCCTGAGCACTTTTAGTTTTACAAAAGAATACACATACTTCATATGACATCAACAAATATAAATAACATTTAAAATCATTAGTGTCTGGCAGTGGTGGTCCTCTAGATGTAGCTTGACTGCAACTACTCCCAACAGCCTTAAGTTACTATAGCCAATGTGAGACAGGAAGACAGTTTAAAGCAACTGGACAAGCCAAGTGACCCATGCAATATTATCTTCTAATGAAAGACAATGGCCATGAGGCAGTTGCCTCATTTTGCCCAATAGTAGGGCCAGTCTACCATTTGCCAGCCAAACAGGGTTGTAATGACTACTTCTCATATTGAGAAAACTGTTGCTTCTTATTCAAAGTTATGAAATACTACATTTTGGACTGCAGCACACAGAATCCTAGTCTTGTGCTTGTAGAATTCCACTCCAAAAAACTGTGAGCGTTTGTGAGAGGAGGGAAAGGGAGCAATTTTTTTCTATATTATGAATTATGGATCATATAATTTGTACTATGTACATTAAAAAAACTTTATAAAGTCAATGAGTTGGAGACTATGGGCAGATCTACACCAGCCAGAATACCCTGGGTTGCTCCTGGAGTATTCTGGCCTCAAAGCTGCCCCAAATTCCCCCAGTACCTTGAAAAGGAGGCACCCAGCATTGATCACATCGCTGGATGTCTTGTTGTAACCTCAGAAAAAGAGACTTGCACCAGAAACAGTGGTGATGGCACTGTGGGATGCTGTGTAAACACTGCCTGGCATCGCTCTGGAGTGTTCCAGATTTCCTGGAGAACACTGAGCTTTTTAAAACCAGTTTAAGACAGAGATAGCTCAGATTTGATATGGAACTACCCTCACATTGTCCAGACAGTCTGCAGCCAAATCACGGCTTTGGCCCTTCATCATGAAGACAGGGAGATATGAGGGTGTGAGGAACTGTTTTAAATGGCCTGTGCAGACATGCCATACATTTATTTAAATTAATTTCCTCTTAAAATCAATGGACTTGAATTCTGATAAATGGACTCCACTGATCTTAATGGTACCTACAGCTAACTAACTTAGCATGTGTTTGCTGTTGGCGTTGCTGTGTGCCTTCAAGTCATTTTTGACTTATGGCGACCCTGAGGTAACCTATCATGGTTTTTTTTTTTGGGGGGGGGGCAGGTTTCTTCAAAGGCGGTTTGCCATTGTCACCCTCTGAAGCTGAGAGAGTGTGACTTGCCCAACGTCACCCAATGGGTTTATATGGCCAAACCAGGATTCAAACCCTGGTCTCCAGAGTCATAGTCCAACACTCAGACTACTCCACCATGCTGGCTCTCAGTATGTGTTCAGTCTCTTGTAAATCTAAGTCACAGAGTTGGAAACATTTGCCCTTCAAGCAACATCAGACTGGAGCTCTTTTCATTTCTAGCAAATAGAATCAATAATAAGAGATGGTGGAAGCTGGAGTCTAACAATATCTGAAGAGCCATACGTTCCCCAGCCTGAATATAAATACATCAAAATGGATCTCTGGTGTATAATGTGACAGTGTACAGTAACAAACTTGTGGGTTAGAAATTTTTAGAACTGCCTGTGCATATCCGCGAATGTATAAATTGATGCCTGCCTTCTAGATCCACTTCCTGGAAGTGGTTTTAAGTATTTCTTTAAAAAACTCTGTAGAAGATAAGGAGTACACCTGTTTCTGTAAGATATGGCTGTGTGGTTAAAAGGGAAAGCAGCACTCAAGAACCAAGCTGTTAAACCATTGAAGGCATCTTGAAATATATAACCGATGAAGAGAAGGGCAAATGAAGCCACAGAAGTGCAGAGAGATTGAACACGCACATTAAATCTTTGTGTGTCATTTCTGCAGTAGCTGGTAAAAACACACACATTTAAGATCTTTTCCCTACAACTCTATAAAGTATATGATTGATTTTGCCCTGGTGTGTTAAAATATGCATGCTTGTCTCTCCAAAGATCCTATTTGCATTTCAAAAGAAGCCAGTGGTAGCTGTTGGTTTCCATATCATTGGGACTGCATCCACACTGCAGAAATAATAGTTTGACACCACTTTAACCACCATGTCTCAGTGCTGTAGAATTGTGGGAATTGTAGTTTTGTGAGATATTAACCCTTCTCTGTCAGAAAATTCTGGTGTCACAACAAACTTCAAATCCCAGAACTCCCTAGGATGAAGCCATGGCATTTAAAGCAGTGTGGATGCAGCCTAAGACAGGGGATCTACCCCAGAGTTTAGTCTGAACTTTACAAAACTTGTCTAAGAGGCTGCATGTTTTGTGAGGGTAGGGTTGAGCACCTTCAGAGTAACCAGATATTCTCACTGCAAAGGAGGACAGGGCAGCGCGAAATGTAGGATACTCAAGGAAAATGCAGGACATTAAAACTAAAAGCACTGATATAAATGTAAATCCATGCTTCTTGGCCATTCTCCAAATGGAGGTCATTTTGGAATTCCTCCTAGACAGAAGGCTGAAATGGAGGACATGTCCTGGAAAAGGAGAGTGTCTGGTCACCCTGTGCACCTTGGATAGCTACAATAAAATTTGGACAAAAATCAGTGTGGATTCACCATTCCACTGACATGGAAGCTACCAGGAAGAAGCTTCTGTTGCAGTGCTGGGCAACTTGTCAATTTTACACTTCTTTGTTGCTTTCGGACACCAAGCCTGATAGAACATATAATGTTGCCATATTCTGTGCAGCTGTGATTAAAATCCGTCAGACAATGCCCTCTGCAGTAGACTAGTAACAAACTTGCCCTACCACACTGGATTTTAATAATACTGTTTTAACCTGTGTTTTTACCCTGCTTTTACATTATTTTATTCTGTATCCCCTTTTTACCTGTGCTGGTCTATGATGGTAATAAAGATGAACAGAACTGGTGTTGTTGCTGCTGCTGCTGTGAGCCTTCAAGTCATTTGTGACTTATGGCGACTCTAAGGCGAACCTATCATGAGGTTTTCTTGGCAAGATTTGTTCAGATGGATTTTTCTTTGCCTTCCCCTGAAGCTGAGAGCATGTGACTTGCCCAAGGTCACCCAGTGGGTTTCATGGCTGAGCAGGGAATTGAACCCTGGTCTCCAGAGTCATAATCCAATACTCAAACCACTACACTATGTTGGCTCTCTATTAATAAATCTAACAAACATCAAATAACATTTCTTGTTTGTCAAAAAGTCAGTTAATAATTTCCAGTCTTTCCAGAATATTGTTAACATATTTTCCTTAATCAAAAGAGACAACTTGTCTATCTCTGCTAATTCCTTCATCTTGGATAACCACTCTTCTTTCATAGGTATCAAGTCCTGCTTCCATTTCTGAGCATATAATATCCCTGCAGCTGTGATCATGTATTGAATTATTCTTCTGTAACTCCTCTCCAATTGTTCATCCATCATTCCCAGTAGAAAAGGTTCAGGTTTCAAATGAAAATTAATAAGATATTTTGCATCAGACTGTGTATTTAAATCCAATATCGTTTAGCGTTCTCATATGTCCACCATATATGATAAAAGAAGACATATGTGGCAATTTATCAGTCTCTGTTGCAGTCCAGCAACATCCTGACAGTACCCAGTTTCCTGTTCCTGTCTTATTCCCACCAAATGTAGAAAGAGAAAAAGTTCCTTTTCTACTCCTTGCAGTTCTGAAACTATTTGTTTCCCTATAGCTGCTATTGAACATTAAGATAACTGTGCATTAATTGCATTCATGCCATTAGTGTCATATCTAGTTTGGCCCTCAATCCTGAAAAAATGGAGCTGCTGTTAAATATGTTTTATCTGACCACACAGATGATGTTCAGTTTCTGTGGCCCAAAATTTGGAACTATGGCTTTTTTAGATGGCATATCTCAGAATCCCCCACCCAGCTCTGGTCTGAATGGAGTCATACACTTAACATATAAACAACTTCCATGACATGTAGTATGTGGGGATTTTTGGTTGGGGGTTCTGCTCATGTACCTCCTGCTGTTCTTTCTTGCCACCATTTACCTTGTTCCTGTATCCTTCAGGTTATATTAAATAATCCATAAAATGTGGGGCTATCTTTTTAGGACTTTCCAGAAACTGCACTTAGCACAGAATCCTGTACCTCTTCAAGGATGCTAACTGGGACCAGCCTTAGAATATACAGTCCACTAATATTTAAACATCTTCACTAGCTGCAGATCCATTTCTGAGGCCAGTTCGAAGCGCTAGTGCTTAGCTTTTGTAAAAAAAAGAGTCTCCACCTCCAATCCTGCAAGGTAGGACAAGGTACAATATGTGCTTTGTCAATATCCTTTGAGTACAATCTGTCACAGTATTTCTTATGCCTGGCATGGCTAAGGATCAAAGGGCTTCAAACCTAGACTTGAGGGTTACTTGGAATTATCCTGCAGTGTAACAAGACCTAATGGTCTTCCCAAGGAATCGGCAATAGGACTCCTGAACAGCTGATGGTTTTAAATTCGGAGTGACAAAACATTGACAGGACTTGAGACAAGCCCTGGATGGTTGCATAAGAAGGGGTAAGAAGGAAATATGGTCTTTGACTGCTTTGCAATGGGACTGGCACAGTCCTTATTGTGAGAAGATACTGTATATACTCGACTATACATCAACTTCATGTATAAGTCGATGGCAGGTTTTCGGGCCAAAATTATGGATTTTGCCATGCCCTGTGGATAAGTCAAGAACGTGGAGGCTTCTTCAGTGTGTGTATGTGTGTGTGTAGTAAGAGAGACTCTGATTGAGGTTATTTGTTTCAACATTGGTTTCAGCCAGCCAGAGACGGTGGGGAGAGGTTCTCTGTTTGTTTATTTAAAAGCAATTAATCACTCAAAGCTCTTTCTGTTTGGCAAAGAGAAAAGAAACTATCTTGGGTCTCTGTTTGTTTGTCTAACAACAATTAATCACTCAGGACTCTTTCTGCTTGGCTCAAGAGAAAAAGAAACTGTCATCCACCGCATGGGGAAATCTAAAAGAACTGCTATCGCATTATCATCCTGATCTATAAATAAGTCAACCTGAGATTTTGGTGTCAATTTTGGGGCATACGTTTTTAGACTTATAGATAAATATATACGGTATGCAGGAAGCCTGGGTAAGAAGGAGTGATCAGTAAACCCATTTAACCTTTATTTCATGCTGTCTAGGTCTTCCACATGTCTTCAGGCCAGTGTGCCTTTCCCATGTGAAACTTCCTAGTCTTTTAAAGGTCATCATGGCCTCTTAAAAATATGCCTGACTCTAGATATCAAAATATGAGAATATGTAACCCCATATTCAGCATGAGAGGGGTGTATGCTAATAGATCATTTCTGTTTAAAGGCTAAGTCATCCCTCCTCAATACTGTGAGCTCCCCATTACTCTTCCTCTTCCTTTTAAAAGCTAAACTGTGATGGGGGAGAGGCAAACTTTGTGCACATAAGTGTTTTGTTGTTGTTAAGCGAGTGAACAGGGTCTGATCCATCACATCAGGGATCCATACTGGTAGTGAAACAAACTGTGCTGATGTGCAAGTACATGAATCAAATGTCATAGGACCATACAGTATAGCTTTGCAGAGGTTGGCATCTACAGAAGAACTGCAGGTCTGTCAGCATCTCTGGAGAATCATAATGGAGACACACACACACACACACACACACACACACACACACACACATATATATATATATATATATATATCACAGCTTTTAAAAAGTGTTTTCTTTAATGTTTAGGAATCTTCAGAGCTGATGAAAACACAGCTTGCACATAACAGGATGCAACGAATTTTAGGTGTTGACGCAGCACTAGTCTTGCCAGTCAAAACAATTTAAAGCCATTAAGTCTTTGACAAGAACTACCATTTATGTGATTCTAAAGAAAACTTCTTTATTATGATTTAGAGGCCAGGAATTAATGGCCATGCACACTAGTGTAATGAGAAATGGGGGGGGGGAAAATAATATCTAAACATCTGAGGCAAACAAGCAGCCAGATAGTTATGAAATATTTAATTCAACAAATTATTTTATTATGCTACTCTCTACTCTGTACTTTGAGTATAATATATATAACACATGAAAATAAAGAGGAGGGTTTAAACATTCTTTAAAAAATACCAAATCTGAAAAAACTCTTGATTATGTCCACATTATTATTAAAAATGAAGCTTTTGAATGGTTTCTAAATAGAGATTTTTGAATGAAAGTTGATGTGTTAATGAAAAGTAAAAATGTTATTCTATGATCTGGATGTCCCACATCTGTGTATTAGGCGCGGTACAGGCCATCCAAAAATGCTGGTCTGCAGGCACCTGTTTTAACTCCTGAAGGACACCGCAGCCACCAAATCATGTGACATTCCTCCAGAGTAAAAAGAACCTGGTTCTTCCGGGTTCTTTTTGTGGCACCCGGGTTATCAGTGCACTCATGATGTAACCGATGCGCAGGGATGTGCAGACGCTGCACATCACTTACATAAAGATGGCAGCCCCCATGTGGATGGGAGGCCACTGTTAGGCCATCGCTCACACATACTAGGGTTCTGAAGCATGTGGTTGCCGCGCGCTCTGGAACCCTAGTTTCGGCGGCAAGATTACCTGTTCTCTTGCGTGTGTGTGTGTTTTCAAAATGCAGTTTTTGTAGTTAAAATCATACAGTAGGAAGAAACCCCAAGGGCCATCCAACTAAACCTCCTGCCATGCAGGAATACACAATCAAAACACTCCTGATAGTGGTTTGTTGTTTGGTAAGTTGTTTGGTGACAGAAAAACCAGGGGGAGGGGGAAGTGTGAGGAGGAGAGTGGTCATACAATCCATTTTAGGGGTTAATTTTGCCCTACGTGTTTAATTACATGCAGACACAAAAAGAGACGGTTAGAAAGGCAAAAAGCTACTTGGGGTGCTTTTCTTTTCCCCAGTACTTAGAAATTTGTTTTTGAACTACAGGGATCCTGGGACTTGTAATCTAACATGTAGATGTTTCAAGTTCTGCCCCTCCATTTCTGCCACTTATAGGTTTTGAGAGTTTTTTTCTAATTAAAAAGCAGGGTATAGATATATACAGATAATTCATTCCTGTTCCCCAAAAACAAAGAAACCAAATTCTCGGGTGCACATCCTCACCATTACATGACCTATAATAATTCATTCTACAAGTTATTTTTCTTTGTAGGGATGAAGTTCTCTTTATAAGTTCTACCCATGTTTCTCCAAAGGCAGCAGGAAACACCTGAGCTTATTTATGCCCTTCCACAAATCTGTTCATAGGTGGAAAAGATCTGGTTCATTCTCAGCCTCTCATCACCACATATCATGTGCTCCTTGCTGGATATAAAGTTATGTATATACAGCACAAGTGAACTGCCTGCTGAGTATAAAAGGGAAGTGCCTTATACATTGCTTTTGAGACAAGACCATTGTAACATCCTCTTCATAAGCTTTGTTGGCTAGCACTTGCATTTCCTTTCTGGTTTCTGTAACTGCCTCATAAAAAACAATGGACAGAGGTGAGTACTATCTTCTCTCACTTTTACTCTTTCTCACTTGGTTCTACAGGTATCAACTTGAGCCAAAGCCCAGCCTGCAAACATGTTACTAATGGCAAGGCTTCATCTTTGGATGTAATCACACTAATAGTGTGTTGCTGGACCCACAGAGGGTACCATTTCATTGCCAATAATAATTTTGGCTCAGAAATACAATGGGAAACAAGGGTCAGATTTAGAGCCCCAGTACGTCTCAATTTAAACGTGGTAACAGCAAATAGACTGTGCTATTATCTTGTCCGGGTTCCTGTTATGGCTGTAGGAAGGACTGCAGATTTCAAATTACAAAATGTCAAGGTGATATTTACCGGGTGGTAAATGACCTCTCTGCTCTGGAAGCCCCTATCACTCAGTGGCACAGTTACTCAGTGATAGGTCAAGCTCTCTGTGCATGCTCTTGTTGTTATTATTTCACAAGGTTCATGAAATACGTTCAGATTCAAAATTAATTATGAGCAGGGCTGAGTTGTTGTTGTTGTTGTTGTGTGCCTTCAAGTCATTTCTGACTTATGGTGACCCTAAGACAAACCTATCATAGGGTTGGTGTTCTTGTTTTTTGCAGGATTCGTTCAGAAGAGGTTTTGCTATTGCTTTCTCCTAAGGCTGAGAGCATGTGACTTGCCCAAAGTCACCCAGTGGGTTTCATGGCCAAGCCATGAATTGAACCCTGGTCTCCAGAGCTGTAGTCTAACACTCAAACCATTAAACCACACTGGCTCTCAGTACCGATACTGAAGGAATAATTCCGTATGACATCACGTTAACTGCCATGGCTCAATGCTATGAGATTCGGGGAGTTGTAGTTTGTTGTGGCACCAGAACTCTCGGATAGAGAAGGCTAAATGTCTCAAAGTGCGATTCAAAGAACTATGCAGAATTCCATAACACTGAGCTATGGCAGTTAAAGTGTCAAACCAGATTATATTTGCAGTGCAGATGCAATCTTAAATGTCACTTTGTTTAAAGAAAGTGTGTGCATTTGTAGGCAGTTGTGGGCTTTATTATGTCTGTTGTAGATTTGAAAAAGAAATTTAATAAATGTAATTTAATAAATTACAAGTAAATAATAATAGAGAGCCAGTGTAGTGTAAGGGCTTGAGTGTTGGACTATGATTCTGGAGACTATGGTTTGAATCTTCACTGAGCCATGAGACTCATTGGGTAACCTTGGGCAAGTCACACGCTCTCAGCCTCAGAGGATGGCAATGGCAAACTCTCTCTGAAGAAACCTCCAAGGAAACCTCACGATAAAAACAACAAAATGATATTAACCTGTTGAAGAAGACCAAAGCAACTAAGGCAAGATGCCTTGTGTAGATAATCTGGAGTGGAAGCTTGTTTGAAAAGTAGTTGAAATGCACTGGTGTTTGCACTGTGTTCTTTCTCCAAGCACAAATCAAAGTGCTGTTCTAGATGTCTGAACATCTGCAATGACTAGGCCCCCAAGCCTCTTTTAAAAATATATATTTTTAATTTTTTCTTTAAAAATATCAAATCTTTACATATTTTCACTTTAAGCATGAAACTATGTATACGTGATTACATTCAGGCTGTGTGTATAATATAAAGGTATAATTTTTTGCTAGTTGTTTAAGACAAAACTATTACCATTACATTCAGGAATTACATACATACCATTACATATGGGAATTATGACTTATGAGTAACTTTAGTACAATAAAAAATTACTAAGGATTCTGTATGATGTGGTATGGGAGGAGGTCAATGGGGTGTGTGTGACACCATGAATAACCACACTGGGTGATGCCAACTCTGTTGACACCACTCCCTTATCTACTACCTTGTAAACCCCCTTTCAAATTACACTCCTCCCTTCACATACGCACCCTTGCCATATGCGGATTCCAGCTTACACGGATGGCGAGTGGCGAGGGACAAAATGGAGTGCGCCGCCATTCAATTACATGGGACTCCAGCATACACTAAATTTGCCTTACACCCGGGGAGGGGGGTGTTGGTCCAGAATGACAAGGGCGGACTCTACAATACTTTCCAGCCAAGGCATTAGAAAACACATGCAAAAATCCTTATGGAGATCTGTACAATCCTAGAAACTAATGCAAATAAAAATCCTCAATCACAGACATGCTTATTGCAATTACTCTTGTATGGCCCATGACTGTTGTACATCACAGCCTGATTCCCAATCTTAAAGAGCCACTGCAGGGGGCAGCTTGGGAAAGAGGTTTTTAGTTGGGTTTTTTGTTCAAAAAAGTAACTTTCCCAGGTTCTGCTTCACACTAAACCTGAGTGATCTGTTTTTGTGAAAAACAATATACCTGAATCCCAATCTTGAGTGCAGATTGCCCACTTTGCTGTTTGGTAAGAAGGAGGCTTGCAGTAATGTTGGCTGTTGTGTATTTCTCTCCTCTAGACCAACTTCTGAAAGTGGCCATCCTTTGGAACCTTCCTCTCCTTTCTCAGGTATGATGCCAAGAAAGAAAGAAAAAAAATCTGATTGATGTCCTATGTATCACTGCTGCAGCAGGAAAATGTTAAATATTGTTAAATATTGTTAAATAATGTTAAATGTTGATACTAAACAAATGCATTATTTGATACAGAAATTTATTAGATACTGTTCTATCTTGACTTTCCTCTAATTAGCTCAAGGCACCAGATGCGAATCCGTGGATCCCCATTTTCTCTTCATACCAACTCTGTGAGATATGTCAGTCTGAGAGAACATGATCAGAACAGTTAGCTTTTAGCAGCTAAGAGGGAACTTGAAACTCTCAAGTGCCAGTTCAACACCCTAAACATCAAATCTAAAGTGGTATTGAACAACTTGCAGCTGCAGAGTGGCAGGTGCTGTTGGGCTCATGCACTGCTTGTTAACTTCAAATCAGTATCTGATTGGTCATAGTGGAAACAGAATGCTAAAGCAGTAGACTTTCAGTCTGATCTAGCAGAGTTGTTATGTTCTAAACCAGCCTTCACCAACCTGGTCCCTCCACAGATGTGTTAGTTTACAAAACCTATGATGTAATAGCCATGCTATCAGAGGATGACAGCATGTAGGCAGCTATCCTAAAAGGACACATTAACTACACTTTGCCACCATTTCTGGGTTGCATGAGCAGCTCAGGTTGGTTTTAGGTATTGTTTTCCTAACCCTTTCTTCCTCTCTAAATCTTCACTTTCACACTTGCAAGAAAAGGATGGAAGGTATTCTGGTGGGCTGTCGTCTTCCTTTCTTTTTAAGTGATTTTTCTTTTGTACACCCACAGGATGTGGTAGGAGCCCTTGCTCACTGAGCCCACCACAAGATATAAACCTTATAAGCCTACAAGATTTTGTTTTGGTTTGTTTTAAGGACTATATGGCCTGTAGAGGCCAACCTCAAAAGGCTTTATCCTGTTTACTCTGCCTACAACTTCTCAGCCCCAGACCATGATTGCTTCTGTGGGTACACTCTAGCCACTATGTCCCCCCCCCCTTCCCATGTCCTTAGCCATCTCTGTTGCTTTCTCCTAGCTTGGTCCCATCTACCCTGTTTCTTCTCTTCTTGCCCCATCCACCCTGCCCAACCCAGTCTTCAACCAAATCTTGTGTCAAATTCAGTCCAATACCTGGAGGATCCCTCCCTTCCCAGGGAGACCCAGGGCCCGAAACGGCAGGCCAAAATAAATTGGGTCTTCGGGTCATTTTGGAGGTATGCTATTTAAATAATGTATGCATCCTAAGAGTCTGGAAGCCGTGCCAAAGCCACGCTTCAGTCCTAAGGACTGGAGTACAGCTTTGGTGCAACTTCTGGCCTCTTAAGATGTGCATGTCATTTAAAAGCATACCTCCAAAGTGACCCAAAGCAGCTTTATTTTGGCTTGTCTGTTCAGGCCTCCAGTCATAAAATTTTGACTAATTAAACTGCAGAAGCAAATTACTTTCTCGATGTGTGTTTTTAATTGTCTGGAGTTTCCCACTGCAAATGTCACACACACTTCAGCTTCCTTTGAAATGCTCGTAAGGATAGCAAGGCATGCACCAGAAATCACATGCTGTAGCCGCTCCTGAGAGGTGAAATGGAGAAGGTAGTTTATATACATTCTCAACCTATTGATGGAGAACAAAAAAATTAAAGGTCACTCTCATCTACCTGCTTCCAAAGACTTTCATATTTATGCCATTTTGTTGTTGTTGTTGTTGTTAATTGCCATCAAGTCACTTTGACTTATGGCAATTCTATGAATAAGACATCCTGTCATCATCAGCTCTGCTCAGGTTCTGCAGACTCAGGGCTGTGACTTGATTGAGTCTACCCATCTGTAATGTGTTCTTCTTTTTCTGCTGTCTCTCCCTTTACTGAGCATTAACGTCTTTGCTAATGAGTCATTATATGGCTGAAGTATACTGTGTATAAAGGTAAAGATAAAGGATTTCCCTTGACATCAATGTCTAGTCGTAACCGGTGCTCATCTCTGTTACTAAGCTGATGAGCCAACATTGTCCGAAGATGATTCCAGTGGTCATGTGGCCAGCATGACTGCATGGAATGATGTTACCTTCCACCAAAGTGGTACCTATTTATCCACTTGCGCACACACACACACACACACACACACACCTGGTTTTAAATTGTTGCCGGTTTAAAAGTGGTTTTGACTGTTGCTTGGTTTAACTGTTACTATGTTTAATGTGTTTTTATCTTATTCAAATGTTTATGATTTTAGTGTAGAGATGTTTTAAATTGTTTATATAGTATTGTATACTACCCTGACATCCTGTAATAAACAACAGGATAAGAAAAGCTTCCAGGTATCAAGCAAATACTGTAGCAAGAAATAGCATCTCCAGACCAACCTAAATTGATATCTCAGGAGGAGGCAAAGGGCTTCTAATATTTGATAGCTTTAGTATACTCAGGAATTGAAGTTTTGTCTGTTTTGTAAAGGCAAAGGGTTACATCTCTCCACCAACATCCCACCCACAAAATACCTGTCCAGATGCTATTTAGTTTTCATTACTAGCCCTTTATGCAATTGCTAACTGCTTGAATAGCATCTCTCTTAGTTTTCCCACTGACTATATGGGCATATGTTGTAAAACAGAAGCTTGAAATGACTTCTCAAGTATTTCCTCATCACCGGAAACTCTGGGAACTGTAGTTTTCTTATATAGGTCAAAAATCTCTAACATTCATGCTAAACAAGTAATAAATAAATAAATAAATAATAACAACATTTATTTATATCTTGCCTCTCTACAAAAAGTAATCGCATTACTTGCCACAATACTTAAACGACTTTACCAATCAATCAATCATTTATTATTACGGCATACAGCCAGTACAAGATAAAATACAATAAACATTGTAAGTTTATTGGTAGATGGGTCCCAGAGAGTGGCATTCAAGGAATAAGCACACAGTGAAAGGACCATCTCTTCCTGAAGATGTTTCACAGCGATTGACAGAACTTGAAAAAGTTACTTTTTCAGAAAACAATGCCCAAAATTGGGAATTGAATATGCTGATTGGGCTATTCTGTCAATTGTAACCCCAAACAGTAATTTTTTTCCTGGCTTTCCCCCCCTACATCAAACCAGAGTGGAGAATGTGTGACCCTCTTGGTTTTGCTAGGTTGCAGCTCCCATCATTCATCACATTTAATTATGTTGGCTAGGACTAATGGACACTGCAGTCTAACAACATCTGAAAGATCATATGTTCCCAGTCCTGACATAGAGAATTCTGCTCAGATGTTGCCAGTCAATATTTAGATTGTAACAGATGCTTTGATTTTCCTTCTAGTTCTGCATGGGTGAGAATGTGACACTTGAGTATGACAGTGGTGACTATAATTACACTATTGACTACAATCTATATGAGGAGGTCTGCAAGAAGGAAGAGATTCGAAGGTTCCGAGCTACTTTCTTACCCACCATATATTCCATTGTGTGCTTTGTGGGCCTGGCTGGTAACAGCTTGGTCATGTTGACCTACATTTACTTCAAGAGGCTCAAGACAATGACAGATATCTACTTGCTCAACCTTGCCTTGGCTGACATCCTCTTCCAGTTGACTCTCCCCTTCTGGGCAGTCAGCGCAGCCAAATATTGGGTCTTCAAAGACTTTGCTTGCAAGGCTGTCCACTGCATTTGTCAGATGAGTTTCTTTAGTGGCATGCTGCTGCTCCTCTCCATCAGCATTGACCGCTATTTTGCCATTGTCCAAGCTCCCTCAGCCCACCGCCATCGCTCCCAGAGGGTGCTTGCCAGCAAGATCACCTGCTTCTCCATTTGGATACTGGGTTTCATCCTTTCACTCCCTGAGGCAATGCACAGGGGTGTGTATGAGTCTGAAACGCAGATGCCACGCTGCACCCTCAAAACAGTCAACTTGCTTGCCTTCAGCACCTCCATCAGAATCTCTCAGATGGTCTTTGGCTTCTTAGTGCCCCTGCTGGTGATGACCTTCTGCTACTGGATCATCATCAGGACCTTGTTACAAGCCCGCAGCTTTGAGAAGAACCGAGCCATCAAGGTCCTCATTGCAGTTATGGTTGTCTTTGTCCTCTTTCAAATGCCCTACAACAGTGTCATGCTTGCTGAAACCATCTCGGCCTTCAACAATACGACTGGCCAGTGCAATGCCATCAAGCGCATGGATGTGGCCAGTGATGTGACATACAGCCTGGCCTGCTTCCGCTGCTGTCTCAACCCCTTCCTGTATGCCTTCATAGGTGTCAGGTTTCGCAATGACTTGCTCCGGCTCCTTAAAAACCTGAACTGTATCAGCCAAGCACAGCTCTGGAAGTGGTCGACAAAGCTGGAGAACAACCGATGTTCTATTGGCACAGAAACTGATACCACCACCACTTTCTCCCCATGAAGCACTATGGACACAACAGAAATGGCAAACTGACCATGAAATTGAGTTAATGACATCCATCTTTGTGAGGGACTGAGTAAAGGACCTCTGAAGCTCGCCAGGCAGGTATGCTACCAGAAGCAAAAGATCATCCCTTCTTGACCAACCCTTCTGTAGATCAACTGTAATGAAATCCAGGCTAATAAAGGCCACAAAGCAGCAAAAAGTGAACTGTTGCTTACAGATCTGAAAAAGTGAACCACAGGGTGAAGCAAAGTGCTCTGTAAACCAAAAGAGGTGATCCGAATTGTGAATCCAAAGATGATTTGTCATAATAATAGTCACTATGTGCCTACGCCAAATGGAATTGCATCAAGAACAATGCAAATATAAAAAGGTGAACCTAGTTCAGTTTGTTCCACAGAGTAAGAAACAAACATGAGCACAAGCAGATAAACACATTTCATTATTTTATTCCTAGTTTCTATCTCTCCCACCCCACCGCCAGTTTCTCTATTTGATTTCTTTTTCTCCCCTGCCATCCCCATATTATTGTTATGCCAGCTGTAAAATAGACCAAATGACCATCTGGGTCAAGGCACACGCACCCTCCCCCCCCCAAAAAAAAACTTGTTTGTCTAAGTTTCCTCTTCCTCGCTTCATATCCACCTGTGCAACCTAGATGGTTGTGACCAAACCGCTTCAAGTGATTCAAGGAAGAAATGAATGTGTTGTTAAACTGCTGATGTCTATGCTTGTTTCCTATACAGAAGATGCATTTAAAGACAAACATTGTAGAATATGATTGTTTAATATACCTATCTATATATCTATAGCCTGCAGAAGGCACATATAAGTTGAGTGTTGTATACCAATCTTGTTATTAGCCATTCCATTAGTTGTCCACAGTAAGCATCAAAGTTCTCATTCCTGTACTGTCCTGTGTTTATAATGGGCTATATAATGGTATCTGTGCATGTGGCTTCAGTGGTGCTATGGTAAATTCTGATGTTCAAGCGGTCATTGTGATTGCCACCATAGTCACAATTATAAATTCCAAAAGTGCAAGCAGCTATATTAAGCCATATCAACAAACCAGTTCTACCAGTTCATATCCACCACAAGCTAGTACATATCCACCACACACAAGTCCTTTGTAAAGCTAATGGGTTTTAACTGCCAATTGAAAACCAAGCCACCCTAAATGTACCTTGTATCATAGCTCTGCAACTATGATTATATCATCTAGGCTTAGAAGGAACAGGGATATATGAGGGGGTGCCAAGTGACATCAAATGGCAAATGGCATCATTGATCCTACAAGCCCTGATTCCACTACAACATTATGAACTCCCTAAAGTTTCCCAGTGGTGAAGTAGATAATAGAATCATAGAGTTAGAAGAGACCACAAGGGACATTCAATCCAACCCCCTGACATGTAGAAATACACAAAGTATTCCCAACAGATGGTCATCCAGCCTCTGTTTAAAAAAAAACCCAAAGAAGGAAATTTCACCACACTCCAAGGCAGCATGTTCCACTGTTGAACAGCTCTTACCATCAGGAAATTCTTGCTAAACTTTAGGTGGAATATCATTTCTTGTAGTTTGAATCCATTGCTCCATGACCTAGTCTCTGAAGCAGTGGAAAAAGCTTGCTCCATCTTCAATATAAAAAAATGCACTATGCCATCTGCTCAAGGGTTCTCTTACCTGTTTTAAATAATATATTGTATGTTTGTTGACAGAATATTGTGAACAAAATTATTACTGTTGGTTTTTCTTGAGGAAATTCCTGGCCAGAATCTTAAACTTGACAAAATAATGTTGATAGCGTGAGATATTCCAGTAAAATCTCTCCAGGAGAGCAAATTGTTAAAAGATTGTTTCTTGACACAGAGACCACCTTGGAATATTCTGAATTTGGAGGTGCAGGGAAGAAATCAGAAATTTAGGGGAGGGATCTTACCTCCCCCTCCCCAGGGATCATTTTTGCTATAGATGATATAAACAAAATCTCTGTCTGAGAAACAGTAGAAGATGATATTTTTGCATGGGACTGGGGAAAAAAGGAAGAGAATTAGATTAGAATTCTGGAACGTATCTTGGAGAGGACTGCCTCTCTAGAGATCTGATATGGGAAACTGACATTAGCTGTCTATAGGAAAGTTAAACTGTGTGACTCTATCTAAGGTTAGTTTGTAGTGTTGCAAATAAACAATATATCACAGAAATGTCAAAAGTGTCTTCTAGTAGTTTCACCTTCCAAAGGGTACTAAACCCAGGTAAGAACTGCATCTCAGGGCTTGTACAGGCAGTAAAAAGTC
>NC_056527.1:88979403-88984414 GCF_019175285.1 Sceloporus undulatus | reverse complement strand
ACTATAGTACATGGTCCTAGCATCCCTATCAACACCCACCAATCCCCAAATAGAAGATGACCAACCTGGTCTTAATTTAGATGTTTTGAATTCAAGCTGTATTGGTATGTGGACACCCTGTAAAGACAGAGGGGGAGGAGGTAGACATATTACAAAGTTGGCACTTTTAAAAGCTGCTCATGGTGTTAAGCAAGGTGGGACAGAAACCTAGTAACGTTTGGCTGCATCCAGTTTCTTGCTATACAGAATTAATGCAGTTTGACACCACTTTAACTGTCATGACTCAAGGCTATGGAATTCTGAAAATGGTAGTTTTGTGGGTCATTCAGTTGTATCTGACAGAGAGCTCTAGTGCCACAACAAACTACAATTCCCAAAATTCCACAGGATGGAGCCATGGCAGTCAAAGTGGTGTCAAAATGAATTATTTCTGCAATGCGGATGCAGCCTAAGTAAGGTCTTGTGAGTATATTAAGAGACCTATTCCTCACCTCATTCCTCTGTTGTGTAACACTGTCCTAAAGAACTTTTTTGTAGTGGTTGGACAGCCGACAGGTCAAGGTGCAATAATTTTTTGCTTAGCTGGCACAATGACATTATTTATCACTCTCAGAGTTCCTGATTCCTCTGAGCTTTACTTCCCTATCACACAACCTTTGCACTCTGCGAAATAAACTGCAACCAGTGATTGGAAGTAATGAGATAAAGAAACTGTTGTTGTTGTTGTTGTTGTATGCCTTCACATCTTTTCCAACTTATGGCAACCCTAAGGTCAATCTATCATGGCGTTTTCTTGCCAATTTTCTTCAAAGGGGAGTTGCCTTTGCCATCCTCCGAGGCTGAGACATTGTAACTTGCCCAAAATCATCCAGTGGGCTTCCATGGCTAAGCAAGGATTTGCATCCTTGTCTCCAAAGTCACAGTTCAGTGCTCAAACCACTATACCATGCTGGCAGTTACCTGTAAGGGGAATTTTGTGGGGCAAAGGAAGAGATGAGGGCATAACAATCTACTGTCACAATGCAGAATTAATACTGTTTGGCACCGCTTTAAGTGCCAGGGCTCCATCCTATGGAATCCTAGTAATTGTAGTTTGTTGTGGCATCAGAGCTCTCTGACACAGAAGACTAGATATCTCACAGAACTACAAACTGCAGAATGCCATAGCATGGAACCATGACAGTTAAAGCAGTGCCAAGCTGCATTAATTCTGCAGTGTAGATGCAGCCAAAGTTATATTTCAAAAGTAACATGAGAAATGGAAATTATATTACAGCATGGAATCCAGCAAGTAAAAAGGTCCCTTGACATGAATGTTTAGTCATTACATACTGTAGGGGGCAGTGCTCATCTCTGTTTCTAAGGTGCGGTATATAAAGCAGCGTACCAGCTCCAGTTCAAGGGTTAGGGACTATGTGGCAACCACATGGTCCCCAACCCTAGAACATACGGATGGTGTAACAATGGCAGCGCCCTGTATACACGGGTGCTGTTATTGTTATGTAAGCGCCGCGCGGCATCTGCACATTCCCACGTGGTGCTTACATAATGAGTGTGCCAGTGGCACACTTGTTACACCGCCCCTGCAGCATAAAAAGAACCTGCTTTTCTCGAGTTCTTTTTCCTCTGGTTTGTCAGCTGCGGCTTCCCTTCGGAGGAAAAAAGGCCGCCGGCAGGTCGCCTTTTTCAGGCGGTCTGTCCCAGGCCTAAGCCAAAGAGCCAGTGTTGTCTGAGGACTGCTCTGGTGGTAATGTGGCCAGCATGACTGCACCAAACACTGTTACCTTCCCACAGAAAGGTAGTACCTATTTATCTACATGCATTTGCATGCTTTCGAATTGCTAGGTTGGCAGAAGCTGGGACTAGTGACAGGAACTCACCCCATCATGCAGGCCTCGAACTGCCAACCTGCCAGTCTTGCAGTCAACAGAGTCAGCATCTTAACCACTTGAGCCATTCATCCCTACAAGTGGCGTGTTAATTTAATTAAATTCTTAATTCTTATTTTCTTTTTTTATTAAAAAGGCAATCAGCACTGAATTCTGAAGTGACACCTAAATTCTCACACAGGTTACGTACTTTCCGTGAAAGCGGGGGAGCATAACAATTTAATCAAATTAATTTTGCAGTGTGCATATATCAGGCTGCATTTCAGAGGAAAGAAGATTTTTTAGAGGTAATTTCCAAAATAATCATTGAGCAAGAGCTAAATTTTGACACATGCAATTGGACTGGCAGAAATACAGTTCCCCATCCTTCCCTCCCTAGAGAAGCCCCCTTCCATCCATGTGACACAGAGATCAGGAGAGCCTACTAAACTGAGCACACTGTAATGAAGGAAAAAGGGAGTAAACCCCAAAATTTGTCAGTGGCACCTTTCTCCCATATAGGTTCATTAAAATCTGTTCAAAGCTGTTAAGAGCTGTTAGTGCTGATCAGACAAGTTTGGGGTATATTGTTTTCAGAGCTGTCCTTATGTAGGGTTTGGAAAATAAACTTGCAAAACAAAATTAAAGAAATGATTATCCATTTCAAAAAGAAGATATTTTAGGGATGTTTAAAAAGGAAGGTTTAGGTGGATCTACACCGTAGAAATAATACAGTTTGACACCACTTTAAGTGTTGTAGCTGCATTTTACAGAATCCTAGGATCTGTAGTTTTGCAAGGTCTTTTACTTTCTCTGCCAAAGAATGATGGTCCCTCGCAAAACTATAAACCCCAATAGTCAGTAGGATGGAGTCATGGCAGTTAAAGTGGCATCAAACTGCATTATTCCTACAGTATAGAGGCACCATCGAAATAATTCATTTAGGAACATTATTAGATGCACTGCAGTGACAAGGAATTGTATAGGAGAATACTGGATATTCACAAGAATGGCTTTAACTTCATTCTCGAAAGAAAGAAAGAAAGAAAGAAAGAAAGAAAGAAAGAAAAGAAAAGAGCTGGGAAATTACTTTATTAATAAAATTGACTTATTTTCCAAGAAGTCACTTAATGAGACAATTAGGTTTCACTCTCTCTTTATACATTTCTAGAATCATGCAAGTGTCTGTCTTTCTCACATGCTGTAACACTGGCTCTCTTTTTTTACTTTCTCTCTGTCTTGTTGTCCTTCTTTGTGTGTGGCAATTTTCCAGTTTTCTTGCTTTTGTTACTTGTGAGTTTTGAAATGATTTTTGCTGATTTTTTTTACAGCTTGAATTCTAGTGGTTAGTCCCAACCAGAGTAGATCCATACCACCAACTGTTGAACAATAAGTTAAAATGCAGATAAAGTGCACTAATGCAATGGATCTGCTTTAGGTGGGAGTAACAACAGGATCCAGGCCAATCTATTAGTTCTTTATTGGATTTATTTATAACATGTTCAATATTACAACAAATTTTTAAGTGTCATTGATTAAGAAACCAAGTTCCCCCAGATGCAAGCAAATGCAATTAACTTTCCCCAGATGCAAGCGTTCTTTCTCTTAAGGAGAGTTCATACTACGCATGCTAATCACTGTACCGCATCAAGTGATGAGCTGTTATGGTTAAAGGCAGAACTTCCTGGTTACCTTGGATGAACTCCAATACAATGTTTTTTAAGAAAAGAAGGGCACTGATTCTTTCAGGGGCGAGCAGTCAAGTCCTGACTCACAGAGGGATGGGATACCAAGTCAAATATATGGTTGAGTAAATCAGAGCAGGGGAATGTGTTTTTTGTTATTGTCTTTTTTTTCCCTTTTTTTACTGCAAGTGCTAGAATCCATGGCCAGCATGACTGTGGTTGTGGGTCCTGGGAGTTGTAGTCCAAAAATGTAACACTCCCAAGCTGTGGTATCAATCAACTTTTCAATGGCATGGACTTTTCAGAGAGTCTCAGGCCCAGTACTGATTAGAAGAAAGGGGTGGCCAGAGGTTATCTCTTTCTTCTCCAGATTGTTGCCATGGCTGTGGCAACGATCCTCCCCAAAAAGGAGCTGCGAAATGCAGCTCCTTCCTGTGATGCTGCCAAGGCACCATTAGCACCCTAGGGCGTCGCAGTGATGTCATGCATGAGCAGCCCTGTTTGGGCGCAGAGCATGTGTGATGTCATCCACATGCACGCCATGTGAATGGTGCTGCGTAAACATGGTGCTGCTGTTACATGGTAGGGTTCCGGAGCATGCGGATGCTGCTCGCTACGGAATGCTAGAATTGGCCCCAGGCCACTGCAAACTGGCGGTCTGTACTGGGCCTCACTTAGTATGTCACACTGAATGTTGTTTCTCAAAGAAGCAAACTGACACCATGACAAGTCAGGCCCTGGCTACAGTTCCCAACATGCCCACTGTTTATGTAACAGTGTAGAGGTCTGTGAATCACATGTTAGACTTACATTGTCTGGCTCCCAGGGGCGGGTGAAGTGGACGCCTTAGAGATGGAAATGGATTTTGGGTTATGTGAGATGAGAATAAACTACTTCATTCCTACCCGGTGTTGTGTCTTCGTCTTTGAAACTCAGACAGGTAGGAAAGACTATATATGGAGATATTGGAGCCTTCCATGGAGTAGATCAAGGAGGTGTATGCAAGCTGAGGCTGGAGAGAAGGCATGGGGAAGAGACCAGCCCTGCCATAAGGCAGAGTGAATCACTTGACAGATAATACACAGGAGGATGAGGTGAAGGCATTAGAAGGTTTGGAGAACTGAGCTTAAGAAATGTTTAAGATCATTCTGGAGCTACTCCATTTCTGCCAAGTCTTCTGTGCCTTAAGTAGGCTGGGAGCTTCTGATTGTAGTCTACACAGTAACTTTTTCAAGTTGTTTTAGAGGATAGAATGTATGTGGCATATGGCCCCTTAAACTTCCTGTCCTCAGGTATGATACAATAAGGGCAGGTGGTACATAGATAAACACCTACTAGTAGGTTCCTAAGTCACTATGCTAGGGTTTTTGACTTCCAATTTTATTAAAATGGCAACAACTACCAATTAGGTTGCGGAAAAATAACAGTCGTGGTGAAGACATCAGGTATGAACTTTTG
>NC_056527.1:88960164-88979303 GCF_019175285.1 Sceloporus undulatus | reverse complement strand
ACCATTCCCTTCTCCTTTTCTGTCGTGTCTTTTAGATTGTAAGCCTGTGGGCAGGGAACTGTCTGTTATCCCCTCTATTGTAAACCGCTCGGATTCCCAGTGATTGGGCGGTATATAAATAAAACCTATTATTATTATTATTATTATTAGCTTCTTAATTCTTAGCATACATGAAACTTCCTGAGCCATTTTTGTGCCTGATTCCTGGATTTCACAATCTCTTTCACTTTTTTTCCCCTTAGGTCGCTGAGATAGTGACCTTTGATTTCTGATGGCTCAGTTTACAGAAACCTTGTTTCATGCAAACAGTTATTAAAAATATTATGCATAAAACTACCTTCGGGCTAAGTGTATAACGTGTATATGAAACATAAATGAATTTCATGTTTAGACTTGGGTCCCATCTCCAAGATATCTCATTAAGTGTATGCAAATATTCCAATATCGGGGGGGGGGGATTGAAATCCAAGCATTTTGGATAAGGGAGCTTCATCTTGTACTATAAAGGACTGGGGCAAACAACTCACAGAAAACTACATTTAGTTTGATAAGTTTTGGTGATGAAGCTACACTGGCTGCCTGTTTAATTTTGATTTGGATGCAGTGTAACATGGCAGATATGCTGTGATGGTGGCTGTAGTTTCACTGCCCCTGGTGTCACCCAGTGAGGGGGCAGCGCTTTGGGCGGGCGGGCTTCCAGGGAGCACACTTGGCCTCCAACAGGCCACCCAGTCCTTCTCATCCTCCTCCAGAAGATGGGACAGCATGAGGGGGACACATGCTTGGCCTCCATTAGGACATCCCACCCTTCTCTTCCAGAATAGGACAGGAGAGGACTCAACCGGATGTCGCTCCTCTTCTGTGGTGTAATCTGGTGCGGATTCCACCCACCCACCCACCCACCCCTAGAGACACTATCAAGTGGTAGCAGTGGTGGGCACTGCCCATGATCCTGCCAGTTCATCTTGCGTCTACTTGTCATATACTATTCTACCACTGTGGCTTCTGGATACATGTGTGCTTCACCAGCACTAATAGGTTAATTTGTATCCCATGTTGTGGTTTGCATTCCTGATGGCTTGCTTCCAAGGAAGACTCCAAAAACAATGGATAGCTCATTGGCTCTGTCTTAAGAAGGGGGATTACAACAGAATGGACTTATGTTCAAATGCTATCATCATTTTCTGCATTCTATATAGTGGTGTGTGGTCTACGATCGGCCACATGGATATGGATGTATGAGTAAGAGTGTGACTTACATAGAAATTTGCTTTATTTAACTTCCTTCAGTTTGTTGTTGTAGTGCTGTGTGCCTGCAAGTCATTTCTGAAACTTATGGCAAACCTAAGGCAACCTATCACAGGCTCTTCTTGGCAAGATTTGGTCAGACGAGGTGTGCCATTGCCTTCCTCTAAGGCTGAGAGAGTGAGGTGGCCCAATAGGTTTCCATGGCTAAGCAAGGATTCAAAGCCTTGTCTGAAGAATCATAGTCTACTGCTCAAACCACTACATCACTGTCCTTTATTTAGTAGCCATGCTGGCTGGGGGATTCTTGGAGTTACAGTTCAAAAAAAGTAATGTTACCAAGATTTGCCAAAACTGTACAACAGCTAACATTTGTAACTGGAAAAGCCTTGGAAAGTTTCAACCAAAACGAACAGACACATTCAGAAAAGGACAGCAATCCTGCATCTTTTAAAGTTGTGCAAAAAGAAAAGATTTGGATAAAGTTTTCTTACAGATGAGATATTACACCTGCTGATATTGTGTTTCTGTAGAAGAACTATTAAAAATACCAGAGCCCAGTCCTCATTCCTAACTAATAGTCATTGAACCACATCTGATATTACTTTGGATGCCTTTGATCATAAAATCCTTGGGGTAGGGAACATATCTTTAGGCACCAGCCATGGATTTCTTGTTTCCTCCTCTTAATGTCATAGGCAGGGCAGAGAAAATGTATTTTTGGACCATAGCATGGCCTGCTAGCTACAGGATTTGAAGAGATGTGGTCCAACAAATAACTTCAAAGCTTTAATTCTACATACAGTACTGTGTGCCACCCGAAACCTACATTGTACCTGACAGATCCTAATTTTATTTTCAGCATCCCCTTCTTCTCTCATTTTATCTTGAGATGTAGGCTTCATAATTCAACATCAAGTCAACCTTCTCTCCCTGCTTCCATTTTGAAACATCTTGGGTTGGTAAAGAGATCTGAAGAACTTGAAAGCTTGTATATTTTTCTATAACCTCTCAACTTGAACATATCACACAAATATGGCTTTTGAGATTATATAAATGATATCTTTTTTTAAAAAAAAAATCTTACCAACATAGTATTAGGCATTTACATCTGTTTGTCAGCCTTTCATGCTGACTGGAGCTTCTGGAATTGTAGTTCCCAAAAGAAATGTTCCCAAATTCTTAGAAGCAACAAATTTTTGGTTGTTGTTTTGGGGAGAAGTGTCAAAGCTAATCTCTAGCACTTTCCAGCCTTCCGGGGAGAAAAGGAGCTCATTCCCTGAGAGAACATGAGCCTGCCTGGATCTCCCAGCTAACAGCTGGGACAAGGAGTTCTGACCCATGCATTAGTTTGAATGGCCTCTCTCCCTTCCCGTTGCCCATGCGGGGATGTACTTGGGGCTTTTCTCACGACATTGGCTGCACCGCTTTGTGAGAAAACCTGGGAACGGCTCATGTTTATGAGAATGGTATTACTTGAATTTGGCCTTTCTCCATATGTCTAGGCAAAAGGGATGAACAAGCATGGGAAACCCACACGTCCCAAGATTTTTATAGGAGAGGAACCCATGCTGATTTTGCCCTCATTCCAGTAATTCCCATGCAATAGGGAAGGGAGCCAGCTGCTCCACTTTCTGACGGGAAAGACTTCATTAAAACAACGAGGTGACGTATGTTGAGGTTAGCCTGGAACAGAGGTTAAGCAAAGCTCAAGAAGCCTGGATCAAGAAAATAAAAACAACTGGGAGTGGTTTCAAAGAAGGATTTTAAGAAATACAGATCAAATCAAGGTATCAGAGTATTGTCATCTTCTACAACCTGAGGCCCTACTGAGACCTTGGATGACACTTCCGATAATCCCCAGATGGCTAAAGGAGACAGGGATGTTATACAAGATTTCTGATGGGCACCAGGTTGGGAAAGCTACACAAGTCAAACACTTTATTTTCTTTGTTTTATAATATAAAGGTTATAAAAATAAATGAATGTTTGACATGAGAGCAATATATATGACCTGGTACAAACGGGTGCTTTGTGGTACCCTGGGCCCATTCTAGGGTTTGGGAGCACACGACAACTGCATGTTCCCAAACCCTAGTACATGCTGGCACCATAATGGCAGCTTCACATCATCATGGTGGGCATGATGGTGCTGCCACTGCACAGCATCTGGATGTCACTTCCAGGAAGTGGTGTCAGAGTTGTGCCCTTTCCCCTTTATGGCACCACAAAAAAGAAGCCGCTGTAGGCAGCTTCTTTTTGGCAGCATGTTGGTGCCGTGTGGTGCGGCTACTGCAGCACCAACAAAGGGGAAAGACAGACAGCATGGAGCCACCCGTTTGTCCAGCTGCTATGTTACTAAGAAAAGTTATGATGAGACAGTATCATGTGATATGGAAGCAGAACATGGAAAAGACGCCTTTTTGGCCAACCAAAATATCCTTCAACAGTTCACTGATGAAAATCGGAGCATACATGCCAAGCAACAGCAGAGTATGTTCAAGATGACCAATTTTATTAATGAGAAAGAGCACAAAAACTAGGAGAGGCTACAACAGTTTGCTACAACAGAGCCTACTAGGAAGGGCAAGATTTTGGCCTCCTCCCCTTCTCTCCCTACTAAGTTAACTGAGCAAACTAATGTTGTACTTTGAAGTCATTTTGTATTAAATATGATAAACTCAGGACAAAATAGGAAAGTGAGAGGAGGAGAGAGAAATTGGGACATTTTGAAAGCAGCTGAAAAAGTGGAACAGAGAATTAATTGGGACTAACCCTGCCAAACTGTCACAATGGGAGGGTATGCTAACAATAGGATCTAGGATTATGGTGTTGATCTGCTTACTAGTGTAACGATATTTGTGTTATCACACAAACAATTTAAACCTAAATCCAACTGCTAGTCCCAGCTGGATTACACCCAGTAAAAGAATTGCTGAATGTTAAATCAACATGTATGTAAATACAGCTTATTCAGTAGGGCTACTCTTAGGGCTGGTGACTGTATTTAGGTCTTTGTGCATAGCCACTTTTGCATATATGCCTTCAATTTGCCTGCCAACTCGTGGTGACTCCCTGAATTTCATATGGTTTTCTTAGGCAAGGAATACTCAGAGGTGGTTTTGCCACTTCCTTCCTCTGAAATGGAGCCCATAGGTATTCGTTGGTGGTCTCCCATCCAAGTATTAACCAGAACCACTTTTAAGGTCATTATCACCAATTGTACATGTGCGTTCATTTCTCTCTGATATCAGTGTTTAAAATCCCCTACCCTAATCATACAGGAAATTTAAGAAGTGTTTGGTGGTATATGACTATAAAACACATGCAAAGAACCCATTGCTATAACATACCAGCCTATTTTCCTTGTGTATGTGCTGTGCATACACATATGCTTTTTGGTTTAGAGTTGCACTCCATGACATTTAAACCTACACAGAATAACAGAAAACTCTCAAGGCTAATGCAGAAGCGTGTTATAATCAAGGCTCACATCAGAGGCAAAATGAACTCCAGTAAAACTTCATTTGGGGTGGGAGATTTTTTTTTTTTTTTAATAAAATTCAGAACAGGGAACGGGGCAGAAACACAAACATAACACATCTGGCCTAAACTTCACAGTGCACAAAATTTCTCAGCTGCTGGAACAAGCAGGGAAATCACCTCTTAAAAGAAATAATAATTATTCTAACATAGCTGTTATACAACAGAAAGCGAGGGGATGTAGTGATACCTTAAGTATATGGAGAAAATCTTGTTCACGCTGGCTGCAGCCACAGTGCAGAATTAATGCAGTTTGGCATTGCTTTAACTGTCAAAGCTCCATCCCATGGAATCCTGGGATTTGCAGTTTCTTATGGCACTAGAGGTCTCTGCTAGAGAATGCTAAATATCTCACAAAACAGAATTTCATAGCATTGAGCCATGACAATTAAAGCAGTGTCAACGTGTGGCTGTGTCCACACTTCAGGTGCCACAACAAACTACAATCTCCAAAATTCCACAGCATGGAGCCATGACAGTTAAAGTAGTATCAAACCAGATTACTTCTGCAATGTGGATACAGTCTTCATTAATGAACTTATCACTCAGCATTTTAAACCAGCTCCAGCCAGGATGGAGGCAGGGATTATTGCACACTAAATCATCGCTGAACTGCCAGCCGCCATCAGCCTGGGTCAAAGCTGCACTCCACCAGTACTTTTTAGAACTCAGAAAGCTTTCCGACTTTTAAAAAGTGCTAGTGAAGTGCGGCTTGGACCTGCCTGGGACCCAGGCTGATGACAGCCATCAGTTCGGAGGTGATTTAGTATGCAATAATCCCCGCCTTCGTCCCATGTTCTGGCTCCAGCCTGGGAGGCTGGATCTGGTTTAAAATGCTGAGCAATAAACTCCTAATTCTGTACTGTTGGTGTAAATGTAAAGAAGTAAAGGTAGTCCCTTGATATGAATGTTCGGTCATAACTGACTATAGGAGGTGGTGCTCATCTCCATTACTAAGCCAAAGAGCCAGTGTTGTCTGAAGACAACTCCAGTGGTCATGTGGATAGCACGCTTTTACCTTCCCACTGAAGTGGTACCTATTTATCTACTTGCATTTGCATGCTTTCAAACTGCTAGTTCAGCAGAAACTGAGGGTAGTGACAGTAGCTCACCCCATCATGCAGCACTTGGGCCTCAAACTGCCAACCTTCTGATCTTCCGATCATCAGAATTGGCATTTTAACCACTAAGCCACCGCATCAGTGTACATCATACACTGTTGATGTAGTTACTGTTAATTCAACTTATCTTGGTCTCCTGCTTCTGCTAGGCCTATACATAAGTAACTGGACTGGAACAAGCAATTAAACACACAGCTAAACTTAAGGCAAGTGGTCCTCAAGACAAAAATTGATTATTTGCTTGTATTTCTCACTAAAGGTAACTGCAGTTATTATTATTATTATTATAGTTTATTTCTATAGCGCTGTAAATGTACACAGTGCTATACATACAGATAATCAAATCAATAACAATATAAAACCTGCCAATGGCGTACAATCTACAAAATACATATAAACACTAGGTAGCAATATAAAATAGAATTAGTTAAAAAACAGGCAACAATTAAAACATCAACATCCACTATCTAATCAAATAGCAGAGAAATATTCACACACTGCCTGGGAACGCTTCCCTGAACAGGGTGGTCTTCAGCTCAGATTTAAAAGTTGTCAATGAAGTGATGAGCCATGTTCGTGGGGGAAGAAGGTTCCAGGAGTGAGGGGCAGCAAGTGAAAAGGGACGAATCCAGGTCGGGGCAGTGAGATCCTAGGCTTGACTACTAGAATGGAAGGTACGAGTGAGAATGTAAGGAGAAAGAAGTTCAGTTAAATAAAGAGGGGCCAGCCCAAGAAGATAAGATTTTCATCTTGGAAGTATAAGTAGTTTATTGGACAGTTATAGTAATTTAGCTTTTTATGGTTGTTGTAGTAGTATTTATGTATGTGTATGTCTTTTTTGTTACCTTTCTTGTTTGTATTTTTGTATGTTTTTTCTACAATGTTTAATAAAATAATTAAAAAGTTTAAAAAGTTAACAACAGAAGCTTATACTGGATATGGAAGGGAAAGGGGAGCCAGTGAAGGGATGATAATAAAGGAGAAACATGGTCAAAGTGGGGAGTTCTAAGGAAGTAGGCTGTAGTCCAAGGGCTACACCACCAAAACCATGTTTGGCTGTAATGTGCCATAGGACTTTTTGTGGATTTTCCCTATTATTGTCACTTTTGCTCCTGAATTTTCTTAGCTCTTAGTCAGTGGTGACAGCTATGTCTTTGAAGTGGCAAACTTGCTCAATGTTGAATCTTATCCCCACAATATTCAGCATCAAAACAGATTCACGACTCCATCACCCACCTGCTTAGTTTGCTGTTGTTGCTACATGCCTTCAAGTCATTACTGACTTATAGCAACCCTAAGGCGAACGTATCATGGCATTTTCTTGGCAAGATTCATTCAGAGAAGATTTGTTACTGCTTTCCCCAGAGGCTGAGAGCATGTGACCTGCCCAAGGTCACCCAATGGCTTTTATAACCAAGCTGGAAATCAAACCCTGGTCTCTAGAGTCGCAGTCCACTCAAACTACTATGCCAGTACTTGTTTTCAGATAACAAATATCAGAAAAGTCCCGCCTGAGTGATATATTCCTGACAGAAAATGAGAAAAGCAGTTTTGAGGTTTATGCTTCAAATGTCCCTGCTTCTCAGGTATAATTCTGTCTGGTGCCTATACCTTGCACGTACTCTGTCTAATGCCACTTTATGTTTGAGGAAATGTCTTTTTAATTGAGCTTAGAAGCACACAGATGTTGTCAGTAGGACAGGCCTGGTACAGACCTGTGGGAAGCAATGTGCTGGCGCCGATTCTAGGGTTTGAGAGCGTGCAGCGTCCGCATCTCCCAAATCCTAGTCCGTAAGGATGGTGTCATCATGGCAACCTCCTGTCCACAAGGGAGCCGCCATGATGATGTAAGTGCGGTGCAGCATCCAGATATTGCTGCATGCACTTACATCATGGTTGCACAACAGTGCGCCAATGGCGCACTCATAGAGTCCAGACCACACCGTAAAATGAACCTGCTTTTAGCAGGTTGTTTTTACTGCGGAGTTACGCTACACAGTTTGGCTGCTGTGGCGTCACTCAGCATAAAAAAGGAGCAGATCAAGCTCGTGCTTTTGGGGTGGTCTGTCGAGCCCCATAGAGATTGACTAAATCACAGCACTTGATACTTTGACTGAATCACAATACTTAACATTAGTTTAGAGATCATCCAGTCCAACCCCTTACATAATGCAGAATCTCTAAGACAAGAAGCAAGTAGAGCAAGCAGGCCAGATTCAGAATCTATCTTTTTCTATTGGAACCCAAAGGTTCACCAACCTCATTAGTGCAAAATAATGGTTCAGGTGGTCATATGCCAAGAATTAAGGAACAAGACGCAACACGTTTAACACAGGAATATATGGTTAGAACCAGAATCAAATTCAGGAATCCTTTCACACAAAGATCCCATTCTGTGTCTCCCACTATCCATGTTCTTTTCCAGAAACTTAATTTTTAGTTGCTGTTGTTACATAATTGGGAGTTGGTCAGAAAAGGTTGTCCATGTATTGCAAATCCAACTGAAATATATTAATAGATCTTTGTCTGTCTGTGAACTACAGCATCTTTCATAGATAGCTGCTCAGTCTCTACTTAAATTGTTGTTATTGTTGTTGTTGCTAGCTGCCCTCAAGTTGATGAGACATTGATAACTAGGCCTCTGGCTCAGGCTCTGGCCTCCCTGATCAAGTCTAATCATCTGGTGTGTGGCCTTCCTCTCTTTTTACTGCCTCTGCCCTTCAAAGCTTCATTGTCTTTTCTAATAATTCATGCCTTCTCATGATGTGGCCAAAGTATGACAGTCTCAATTTGGTCAACCTGGTTTCCAGGGAGAACTCTGGCGTGATCAGTTCTAGGATCCATTTGTTTGTTTTCTTGGCCATCCATGGCATCTTCAGCACTCTTCTCCAGTATCACATCTCAAAGTTGATTGTCCTTCTATTGTCTTTCTTCACTGTCCTGTTCTCACATTCGTACATTGTGATGGGATATTTAATACCATCACAAAATTCTGAGGCAGTATTTTCCACCTTCAAAGCACCTTCACCATAAGCAAGTTCTTTCTAATGTTTATCAAAATCTTGGTTCTTGCTCTATCCACTCATTGGTCCTAGTCTTGCCATCTAGAGAAACAAACAGCCAGTCTGATCCATCTTGTGCCCTTTAAGAGATTTTGGACTTCAGCTCCCAGAATTCCAGACTATTGGCCAACATGGCGGAGGCTTCTGTGAGCTGAACTCCAAAATTTCTTGAGTTTGGGGACCACTGCCTTACAGCCTTTCAGATGTTTAAAGGCTGCTATCATGTCCCTCTTTAACTTTTTATTTTCCTTGCAAAACTCGGACAGTCCTCAGTAATCCTCTGTCGTCCCACTTTTCAGATGCTTTAAAAATGACCACATTTCTTCTTCCACTTTCCCCCTTTGTCCTCAGTTTATTTCAGTTGCTGCAAACTGGGTTTAAGATACAAAAGTAGTTTGCACTCCATTAATTCAGCAGAGGGTAGAGGAGAAAGGGGGGAGGAATTTTGCCCTTCCCAATAGGCTCAGGCAAAATAAAACTGTGACAGCCTATCCTAGCTTGTGTGTTCTTCCTCATTAATAATGTTTGCTATTATCACCACCCCCTGATCCTGTTGGCCTCATGTCCCAGTTTTGATTTGCAAAATGTTGGAGGGTATGTAAATGCAAAGAGAAGGAGAAAGAGAATCCTTCAGCAAATACATATAGGGATAAAGAATGTGTCTAAGATCATCATTTTCATAAGAATCCATGCAGATGTAGTTCAACATTTTTAGCTGTTTGAGGTGGAATAGAAAATGTTTCTCCCCCTTCCACAAAGTCATGGTGAATACCTAAGGCTGGCAAAATTGCTGTGGAACCCAGGACAAATATTGTTCTTTCGGAGTAAAAATACAGCAATAATAAATATTTAATAATTTGCCACCTGAAGGGTTTACAGCACTCTGCCTAATGCTAGGGGTGAATATGCTTTCCATATGAATCAGAGCATTGTTAGATACTTAGGTCCACTGTTAAATGCATAAATGTGTCCCTCTTTCCACCTGGGAAATGATGGAGTTTATGCTTTTAGGTTCCTGTAAGATTTCCTCCAAAAGATTCTTTTAAAAATTCTTTTGTTCTTGTTTTAATCTTTTAGTTCAGTTTTATCATTAACTGTGGTATCAGCCTGGTATTTCTTTGGAACAGGATGTGGTAGCTCTGGCCAAGTGGCATGGAGGTGACCAGGACTGGAGGCGGAGGAAGTTTCCCATAAAGGTTTATGGAATTAAGTCATTGATAATGTTAAACCACAGAGGGAAAAGCAAAGGATAAGTCAAGAGTTCTGAAGAAATACATTGTTGGAGACCAGAGGTGGTGGGTGCTTGGTTGGTAATCCAGCACTGAGTCAGCATAGGAGAAATAGTGACTCACTTCAAAACAAGAAGGAAGAAACAGAATCCATAGCTTCTTAGAAACAACCCTTTTGTTTCTGAAATAATGTTAGAATGTAATAACAGTCTGATTGGTTTAGATGACTTACCAGGGCATCACCCTGTTACCCACAGTAACAAGATGGCAGCAAAGCTTGGAAAACTTATTTTTTGAGCCACAGCTCCCATAATCTCCTGCCCACCCTGCAGGTGTACACCCCTGTCTGGCATATCACCTAATGTGGCTCTCAGCCCCTGCACCCACTAGAGACATCATTGAACATGTCTACATGTCTGTGTTTCCTGGAACTGAAGAGACTTAAAATTAAATAATTCTGAGCCTAGGTATTTTTGCTGAGCATCAGAAGTGATCAGAGATTTGCAATCTTTCTCACAAAACACACACACATACATCACACACTTGGTTACTTCATTTCAGCCAAAAAGGGATGGGACAAATTTTGTTGTTGCTATTAAATCAGATATCTCTGCTAACCTACAAACCTAATCCATACTTTTAATTCTTAATTTTTCTGTAAGACTTACATAATATGTTCTGAATGGGGACTTCTAGAGAAGCCAATGGAGTGACCCTGGAGACCTGCAGCACCAATGTACATGTCACAGTGACTCCACTTCTGCTTTTAGTGAGAACTTGAAAATCATTGTCTAAGATGCTGAACCCATTTTGGGGATAGTTCAGACAAAAGTTCAAACTAAAACCTGAAGCAGATTTATCACCTCATTGATATCAGAGCCACCAGACTCCAGGGCAGCTTTTGCATGGGCCAAGCCCCCGATCTGGATCAAGACTGCAGCATCCATATAGGGTTAAAACTCCCTACTTCTCTTCTGGCATGCCAGTGTGAATCAGACCTCTTTTACTTGCTACTTTTGAAGCCACTCATGTAATTGCTGACTTGAGAACTGCTCTTAAACCACAGCTAGTGCAAAATTCAGCCACAGTTTGTGACCAAGTTGTCTTATTGACATACTTATATGTTTATCATAAAGGAGCCATGTTGGCTTCATCTACTACTGAGCTAAAGCAGTTATGGACATCTGAAGAGACTTAAAATTAAAGAATTCTGAAAGCATAATCCTACCCCAGACCTCAGCATGCCACATCCTCTCCAACGACACCCATGCTGGGAAGAAATGGCAACCAGCACCTCCAGAAGCTTTAAGTGGTGGGAGCAATCTTTCATTTACATTTTATTTGGGGGTCCTCCTTGGCCTGTTTCAGCCCAGACAAACCTTGTTTTATATAAAAAAAAAGAAGAGACCAGATAGTACTGAGAGACACATAAAAAGTTGGGAAATTGTGAATATTTTTTGTCATAGGCATGTACACAAAGATTTTGATTAGCACACATCCTGGATTTCTCTGGAACTGGTTGTCTAATCTGTTTTGACACACCTTATAAATTTATCAGTATAACACAGAATTTAGCAAACACCTACACTATAACAAACAAATTCAATAAGTACAATATCTCTTCCTATTCTGGAGAATTCTGTGCCATTTTAAAAACACACTCTATTTTTTTCCACACTGGTCCAACAAAGCATATCCCCTTTGCCTATTTTCTTTACTTTTGTTTGAACAGGTACACTAAAGATCAAATTGTAACTACTGATAATGATTCCAGGGCCTCAATCTAATTCCTAGTCCCAGCGAAAGTAGTCCCATTGAATTAATGGGATCAATGTAAGGGCTCTTTCATATGGAGGCACTTACCATTCCTAAAATGCCAGCAAAATGCTCCTGAAGCATTCCTGAAGCACAAAGGTGAGATAGACAATCACACTTCTTAGTCGTCATTGAGGCGTCCTGCTTCTCTCCTGTTGTCAGAGTGTTCACAGAGCAGCCATTTCTTGAATAATGGAAGTTCCTGTTATTCAAGAAATGACTGCAAATGCTTTGAAAACAGGAGAGAAGTGGGACACCTAAGACACACAGCCAGCTATCCCATCTTCATACTTCAGGAATGCTTCAGGAACGTTTTACCGACGGTAAGCCTCCATGTGATAAGGGCCTAAGCATTGATCTATCATTCAGCAACACACAAAGATTGTACAGTGGCATCACTAGGGTTGGTGTCATGTGGTATAGGTGCTTGTAAAGGGCTGACTAGGGGGGCAGTGTTGACCTAGCCTACCCACTTGTTGCCTTACCTGCTACGCACTGCCCACCCAGACAAGGAATGGGCTGCCATAGGATGGAGAGGCAGTCAGGAAAGTGAAGCATCAAAAGGGGATGAAAGGTGCTTGTGCTCACTCCTCCTTTCTCACTGCACTGGCTCCCTTGGCAGAGAAAGCCAGCACAGCAGAGAAGCTGGAAGGGGCATGCACTGTCCCTCCTTCTCTGATGCCTTGGCTCCCCTAGGCCAAGAGAACCACAGCAGCAGAGAAGGAAGAGTGGGTGCCAGCAGCAACACTGAGCACCACTGCCCCACATTGGGAGGAGGGCCTGACTGGGCATCACCCTCCCTCTGATAAATAAAAAGATGTTTTTCCTACACATGCAATACTGTATGGGGAGAGAGTTAACAAAAGATGATTTTTTAAAAAGCTGAGTATAGATGCTAGCTATGTCTACACTGCTTGTGGGTATAAAAAGAGAGAGTTATTTTGCAGTGTGTGCATTTTTAGAAATTCCAGAAGTGTAGTATTTTAATGTTAGGCTACTGGGTTTGATCTAATGGGGACAGTGACTCCATTCCTGGGTTTAAGTCTGAACTTTAAAGGATGTTTACAACATGGTAAACCTATTTGAGGGACAGGGCTCGGCCCCATGGATAGCTCCTTTTAAGTTTGGACTAAAATCTGGAGTAGATTTACCACATGTGATCCTTTAGCTTCTACTGGATGCAAGGAGGACATTCCACACAAGCTCCGAGGCACTCTTCATCCAGATGGAGAGGAATCTCCTTGTGAATGGTGCATTTAGCAGGGACTTTTATTGCCATGAGTGAAATGAAGCAGACCACAAGTTGAACATGAGTCAACAGTGTGATGCAGCAGCTTAAAAAGCCAATATGATTTTAGGAAGTGGAAGTATAGTGTCCAGATAGTGTCTATTCTGCTTTGGTCAGTTCAGTTCTGGGCACCACAGTTCAAAAGGCATGTTGACAAGCTGGAATGTGTCCAGAGGAAGACAACCGAAATGGTGAAAGGTCTGGAAACTATGCCCTATGGAGAGAGGGAGCTGGCTATGTTTAGCTTGGGCAAGAGAAGGTTCAGAGGTCATATGATAGCCCTGTTTAAATATTTGAAAGGCTGTCATACTGAAGATTGTAGTTTGTTTTCTGAAGGTCCAGAGAACAGGACCCGGAGCAATGGATTCAAACTACGGTACTGGAAAAGAGATTCCACCAAATTCCCTGACAGTAAGAGTTGTTTGACAGTGGAATATGAAAATAATCCAGAATGAATCTGGGTTAAATCTCTGTCGACTTCATGTTTATTCAAATACTGACACGTGTGAGCAACTGAACTCCCAGAGTGTGAATAACAAACCCGAAATGCATGACTGAGATTATTCGCATTGTTTTGCTTAAAAAATAGACATCTGAATGAGCCCTGAATGGCAGCCTGGAGTGGGATGGAGTCTCCTTCCTTGCAGGTTTTAAAACAGAAGCCGTTTAAAGGCCATCTGTTCAGAGTCCTGTGATTGTACAGTTGGCCCTCCTTATCCACATATTTTTCATCCATGGATTCAAGCATCCACGGCTTGAAAATGTTCAAAAAAAGTATAAATTCCAAATAGCAAATCTAGATTTTGCCATTTTATATACAGGACACAATTTTACTATGCCATTGTATTCGACAGGACTTGAGCATCCACAGATTTTGATATCCACAGGGGGGGTCCTGGAACCAAACCCCAGTGGACAACAGGGGTGCACTGCATATCCTTGCATGTCAGGGGATTGGACTAGATGACCCTTGAGGTCTCTTGATTCTATGAAAAGTAAACTGTCTTTCTCCTTTTCGCTAAAACCCATATAAGGCTTCTCCTCCCCTTTCAAAGATCCAGGTTCACTTCTCTGTTTCTGCTTCAAAATTTCCTCTTTGCAGGAGGCAGGCCTTCATCTTCCTGGTAACTTGCATGAGCTGCAGTGTGGGGAGTGCGCCTGGCTGGTTGCCAGCTCCCGCCCTCAACTCCTTCTGCTTTTCCATCACCTCTGGCCATGAGCCGAGAGAGAAACGCCTCACACAATCCAGGTGTGGCTCCCATGAGCTCACCTGGCCTAGGCAGGAGGGAGCTACCGTTAAAGCAACAGGGCACCCTCAAGGCAACTGACATCTGCCCACACTTTCTTTTGGCCACACTTTGGAGCCTGAGCACATCGGAGAAAAGAGCAGCAATTCAGGTAAAGGCTGGTGGTGAGGATTTCTGTCTTTCGTTTTAGTTTCCTCTTCCTCCTTTTGTTTGTCTTTGTCCTTTATGGATGGCTTTTTTATTTCCTGTGGCTGTGGTATAAATGCGGCCCTTATTATGTGCTGTAATTTCTAATTAACTGGAGTGTAAAATGTGAGATCTGTTTTTGGAAGGAAGGGATTTAAAACTATCTGTTGAAGAAATATTTAATTCCAGAAAGTTAAAAATCATGCTAAAGATAACAGCAACGTTTTGTGAAACCCCTTTTCTACTTGAGCACACAGATTATGTATGCAACATGAAAGAGACTCTTGCACTACCCTTTTCCTGAATGTGCAGGTGCTGTTAGCATGGGGATGAGGAATTCTAGTTGTAAAGGGTCTGAATCAGAGCCGGGGAATGTTACTTTAGTAGACAACAACTGCCAGAAACATGTGCAGCCAGCTGGAGTATTCTGGAAGTTGTAGTCTCAGAACCTCACTTTTCTAAGACTGCATCTGCACTGCAGAAATAATCAGTTCTGACACCACTTTAACTGTCATAGCTCAATGCAATGGAATTCCCAATTTGTAGTTTTGTGGGACATTGAGTCTTCTCTCTCAGAGAGCTCTGGTGCCCCACCAAACTACAAATCCCAGACTTCCATCGCACTGAGCCATGACAGTTAAAGAGGTGTCAAACTGGATTATGTCTGTAATGTGAATGTAGTCTCAGCTTTTCCTCCATCTGTTTAACACCATTGTTAATTGTCTTATCCCTGATGCATATAATAAGCAATTTCCCCCTTTCTTTTAAAATCTTGTACAATAGTAATTTTTCCTGGTTCTAGTTTTGGATAATAGGTGGGGAAGAACTGTTAAGTGTGTTTCATTTTGTGGGTTGCATGTGCAGAAGGCTCAGCAAAATGCTGGGCACAATGAGGCCAAATGCTAGTGCTTTGCTTAGAAAAAACCTGGGACACTGGCATATTCAGCATTCCATGTGGAACAGTTTTGCCCAGGGCTGGCTGTACCATTAGGCAAAAAGAGGCAGCAGACATGGGGAGGAGAACCATTTAGAGCCAGCCCTCGAGTTCCTCTGTTTCATTCACTCATTTATTCAGGGTGCATGCTGTGATCTAATAATTTACCTATATCTGTCTGTGTGGCCCTTCTACCTTTTCTGAGACTGCAAAAAGGCCAAGTCCCCCTCCCCGCCCCAAGAAGGGAAATGTAGTACAATCTCCAAAAGCTCATTTTCAATCTCTTGAAATGGTTGACGGCTCACCGGAACAGTCATGTGTTGCAGCAATGAAGCAATCGCGTACGCGCATCACTTTAACCTTTGTGACACATACCATTTTTAAAATTATCTTTGTAAATCATATCTAGAGCAGCCTGACTTTAGTGAGTTATGACTTACTGAAGTGTCAGTGAGTCCAATGGAGCTATTCTAAGTATGATTTCATTTGGAAGTGAGACGCTGTCATCAACCACTTTACTAAAATGATATTGACCGGAAAGTGTGTATTTATAAAAACCATTTTTGAGAATGTTATAGCATACAAAATCTTCAAAACAGCAATACCATCATTGGGTTAACCAAAATGCACACTATAGGTGTTGCTGTTTTGTGGATTTGGGATGTGATTGTACTTTGTTGTATGGCCAACATGGCTATCCCTGGAAGTGTTACATCAGTATAGCCTTTTTTATGAATGGCATCTCTTCGATATTTTGATCTTTCTTTTAAAGCAGAATTAGTGCAGAAAAGCATTTCAGCACTAATTAAAAGATTATTTATTTTTAAAAGGATGATAAAAATGATGGCCACATATAGTGAATATGTTTGCTGTTGTGCACTTTCAAATCATTTCTGGTAACCCTAAGGGCGGAAGGTTTGTGGCAAGGAGATTTGCCATTCCTTCCCCTGAGGCTGAGAGTATGTGACTTGCCAAAGGCTACCCAGTGGTTACTGACCTTCAAATGACAACCCAGATGAATTGTACCTCCCCCTATCATCTCAGGGAGGTCATATCAAGTGCTTTAGGTGAAACATGGTGGAATATACCAGTGGCAGATGGTGGATTCCATATAAATGGGATTGTGAACTTGCTCTTTAAAGGAGCTATTCAGGTACTAAATCTTCTCCCCCAAATAGATACAGTACATTAGATAGCTCTTTTGAAGTTTGCACTTAACCACAGAGTGTATTCACTTCCCCACTGATGGGGAAGCCAGCCTTTGCCACAGCGATAACTGTAGAAACAGCACAAAAATCCCAACAACTTGAAAGGACAATTCTGATTTCTCATGTAGCTTGCAGTGGTTGGGCAATGCCAAGAGCCACGTGTCTGGAAGCAATCCTCGTGAGTGACTCAGACCTCTACAACCACATGCACTTCACAAAAGTACAGGGGATAATTTTCAGGCAGGTCAGGTAAAAGGTTCTTGACCCTTTGCGACACTCATTTCCATCCTTACAGCTGCAGTAACTGGAGGGCTTGGAAGTATCAGGAGTGTCAGCAGAAGGCCGTATGGGGGAGAGGAGTAACAGCAGTGAAAGTGCTATGGGGAAGGACTTGTTGGGAAATAGAGAAGAAGCTTGCATGGGTATTGGGCAGTGGATATAAATAGCTTGAGAACTAGTGCTGGCTGTGCTGATGGGGTGTTTCTGGGAGTTACAGTTCAAAAAAGTGAATTTCCTACCAACTGAACAGGCTTGCTTGTTAAAACTTTATGATATGGCAGAGATGACTATATTGACAAATTTAAGGATAAATCATTTGAACAGTGCAAAAATGAATGGAAAGAGATGCTCCCATTATGGAAAGGTATATGACTAGCAGTCATATACTTGGAAAACTGCTGACAAACTACATTATAATTTTGCAAAATTCACACAGTTCTATCATATCTCCATAGTATATACTGATTAGTAAAACAGAAATGGGTTTTTAGAATTTGTTTTCTGATATAATCGTGTTTTTTCCTTCTTTTTTTCCTTTTTTTAAAGTATAACTAACTAAATACAAGGTTGTAAAACATGGTCATTGGGTGTATTAGGAGATTCTGAAATTATAGAGGAAACATCTGGTACCAAGGGTTAGGAAGTCATATTAATAAATTAGACAGAAAATGTAAGTGTAACAAGTGATATTATATGCTCTTAGAAACTAATTCAATATAAGTGGTCATTTGTATTTATTAGTTAAATGTTAAAAGTAGATTCTTTGTTTTTTGTAATCAAAGTTTTAGCTTGTGTCTTAAGAGGTTTCTTTAATGTGTTTTTTGGTGATGATTTTGTTTATTAGATAATGTACTATATTCTTTTATATGTTGTTGAACATACTATATTTAAAAAGTGAATTTCCCAAGCTTTAGTGCTGTGGCACTCAGCCTTCCCTGCAAGGAATTAAGTGGTCAGAAAGAACCACACAGAATAAGTAGTCTATCCCTTGCTTCTTAGGCTAAGTTTTATTTGCCAACTTTGCTTTTTCTGTTAGTTTTTCAGTGCCTTTAAGAACTTTTTGGTTAATGTAAATTATGTCTGTGGGAGCTTCTACCATCATATTAGCCCCATTGCCAGGTGAATTTTCCAACTCAGTTTCTGTCTCGGCCAAGTGGATCCAAAACAATATTCTTTTAAAACCTCAATCAACCTTTTCCAAACTTCTGCTCTAAAGATGGTTTGGACTACAAATCCCATCACCCATAGACAACAATGTGACCAAGGAACCTACTGGCTAAGCTTGATGAGGTTTGTAGTTACACGCAGCTGGAGGATGCCAGGTTGGGAATGGCTAATTTAAATAAAGGGCAATACCTGCCAAGCTTTTTTCTTGAAAAGAGCCAAAGGAAAGGTTTCTCTCAACCAGCAAGACTTCTCAACCAATATCTCTCAACCAGCAAGACCTACTGGGTAGGAGAGTCTGGAAGTTGTAGTCCAAACGTTAACGTACCCAAGCTCTGCAGCAGAATATAGATAACAAGGAGCTAAGGAATGTAGGCAGTGTGCATATAATCGTGCAAAAAATGTTGCTCTGTAAAGAGAAAAGTCATTACTTTTATAGCCCACCTTTTTTTAAGGAATAAAAACCAATTATGTACTCCTTCCCATATACATTCATTTACCAAGCGCTTCCTCTTTCTAATCACCACCATTGTTGGTCTTGTCTGCAATAGATAAGAATAAGATGAACAACTCAACTGTCTTTTCTGAGTATTGCAAGACATTTTGCTGTCTTAAGGAAACGGTTTTTTAAAAAAATTATTCCTTCTGTTCCAGATATAGAAACTGACAAAGCTAATGGGTGAATGTTACTTTAAGACCAGCAATGGAACAATTTTCTACACTGCCCCAAAAAGAGCAAAGTAGCTTAAGGGGTACAGAGAAGGCTATATGATATTCACAGTTCTGTCCAGTAACACTTCAGAGCTGCCTCCCAGAAT
>NC_056527.1:88941268-88960154 GCF_019175285.1 Sceloporus undulatus | reverse complement strand
CTTCTGCCTGAGGTGGTTGCCTCACTTTGCCTAACGGTAGAGATGGCCCTAACTGGGAAGAGGTAGAATCTCCCTATCAATTTGTACTGGGCAGATGATCAAATGTGTTATTTAAAATGTTTTTTTTTAAAGATATATAGATTCCACATACAGACAAAATAGACTTATATGGGTCGTGGGAGCCTTGACAATCTAGGCCTGAGTAGGAGATACTGAGTGAAAGAACTACCATCAGGAACAGCATTATAACTGACATTGGTATATTTAGGACCAGGGCCAAATAGTTTTGATCCAAACTCTAGATGCTACTGACCACAATTTCCCTGTATGCAGATCCTCTTCTGCTACTGATCTACAAGTAGAGTGGCCACATGCACATTAGAAGAAGAGACAAAATCCCTCACTCAAAAAGAATACAAAGAGAACACTTATTTACAACAAAATTTCATTTGCTGGTTGACCAGCCTGATTTGTTGCTGGTTATTCCCTGGTTATTCCTGGGATAAACCCTCGCTAATCTCAATGTCATGTGATAATCTTAGCCACGATCGTGTGACTTTCCCTGGATAATGCCTTCTGAATTCCTTGATTTCCCCCGTGTGATAAAGTCCCTGGTCTCCTTTGAGAGGATTCTTGAATTGGACAACCCTTTCATCAGCAGATGCCCTCAAACCAATGACAGTCCTATTTAAAGTAACAACCCATGGCCATAGTTGGGACGATGTTGCTCTTGTGTGCCTTCAAGTCATTTCAGCCTTATGGTGACTCTAAGATGAACCTTTCACAAGGTTTTCTTAGCAAGATTTGTTTAGAGGGAGTGTGACTTTCCCTGGATAATGTCTTCTGAATTCCCCAATTTCCCCCGTGTGATAAAGTCTCCCTGGTCTCCCTTCCTGGGATTCTTGATCTTTAAGGAAGAGTTGAATTAGGCAGCCTTTTCATCAGAGGATGTCCTCAAATCAATTACAATCCTATTTAAAGTAAGAACGCATGGCCACAGTTGGGGCAACATTTGTTCACATCTGACTTTAATGATGTACTTATTGGCTCTGTACAGACAGGCCCAAACAAAGCTGCTTCGGATCACTTTGGAGGTATGCTGTTTAAATGATACATGCATCCCAGAGTCCGGAAGCCGCACCAAAGCCATGCTCCAGTCCTAAGGACTGGAGCGTGATTTTGGTGCAGCTTCCAAACTCTTAGGACTAATGCATCATTTAAACAGCAAACCTCCAAAGTCATCCGAAGAAGCTTTATTTTGGCCTGTCTGTATGGGCCCATCATTTGCTTTTCCCGCTCGAAATTTGAGCTGCATATTTCCTGAGCTTGGCAGCAACAGGGAAAGTAAGGTTGGATCATAGATTACATATACCTTAATCATCACTGGGTTCCTTTGTGGCTCATCTGGATTACCAGGGTGTGCCAGTGAGGCTGAAGAATAGAGTTGCCACAGTTACCAAGCCTTATTTGTTTTGACTGAGTTAATAACAAGGTATGTAATCAGTAACCCAATATAATGTTGATCTGTTTCCTGGCATTATGCAACTGGGGCCCCAAAATACAAAGGCAGAGGGTGGCGTAGGTGTGTTAAAAGAGATCCAGGCCTTGTATAGCTGAGGCTTCCTTTCAGTGCTCCCCAGGATTTTCAATTAAACAAAAATGAAATTGCATTTCTGCTGCCAAAATTTGTGTCAATCCACCAAATGCATTATATTCAAAGAGCAATGGACCTTACTCAATATCATAGAGTCTCCTTCTTTGGAGGTTTTTAAACAGACGCTGGATTACCATCTGTCAGGTGTGCTTTGATTGTGAGTTCCTGCATGGCAGGGGTTTGGGCTGGAAGGCCCTTGGGGTCTCTTCCAACTCTATGATTCTATGGCAGGTTACAGACTGCCATTTCGGACGACCACAGGATGTCCCAGTTTGAAAAAGGGGCGTCTAGAAGAGACGCCCCTACTCCTATTACGGACAGAGTCTGTAACAAATGGTGGCAGCCGTTCCACACGGCCGCTGCCATATTGATGTAGCGGACGCAGTGCGTCCGCACGTCGCGCCCCAGAAGTGAGGCCGCAAGTGCACAACTAGCACCTCGCGACATCTTTTCCAAGGCCCAGGAAGGAGCGTGATTTCCGCGCTCCTTCCTCGGAGTGTCTGGGCCCCGCGTGGTTTGGCCGCTGCGGCTCCCGGCCGCTGGAAGTGGCGGCGGCAGGAGACCGCCGCAATCCGGCAGTCTGTAACACACCTAAGATTTATCATCAGTCAATTTCATGCCTTTTAGTTCATTATCAATAGGCAATATTATAGCCAAAGCCATATTCATTAAAGTTACCTTAAGATGAATTTATATTTAAGTTTTAGTAGTGGTGGTGGTAATTTATTAATGCTTAAACCATGGGCCATTCACATACAAAAGGAATAAGTACAACATAAAATTGCAACAGTATAAAAGTACTGCATAAAATAAATAGCATATAAATCTTTGATATTAAAAAAAATAAAATTCAACACAATTGTAACACAGAGAATATGCACAACAATAAAAAACAACAATATGAGCATCCCTAGAGCAATCAATTGTAATATCAGTAATAAATCTTGCCCAGCTCTTCATTGCTGCCAGGACAAAAAAGAAAATAAAAGTGGGTTAACATACAGTCAGTATCAGACAGGAGATTTTTTTAAAATCTGAATCAGTATAAGAATATATATAAAACAGAATAGATCCCAGAAATTTGGTTCCAGATTATATATAAGTATACATTTAATAATACTTAATCAAGTATAAGTGATTGGTCTTATTTGATCATAATTAGTGATAGAAGTTTTACTGAAATGATGATGAATGAAGATTTAATTGTAATTAATTTCACATATATTCCTGTTTTATGCTTTTCATTATTATGTATTTTTAGATATTTATGTATTAACTCAAAAAGTTAAACCTCCCCACTGTTGTTGTTGTGTGCCTTCAAGTGATTCCTAACTTATGGCAACCCTAAGGTGACCTATCATAGGGTTTTCTTGACAACATTTGTTCAGAGGAGTTTTGCCATTGCCTTTCCCTGAGGCTGAGAAAGTGTGACTTGTCCAGAATCACCTGGTGGGTTTCACAGCCAGGCAAGGAATCAAACCCTGGTCTCCAGCGTTGTAGTCCAACACTCAAGCCACTATGCTACACTGACTCTCTAAACTTCCCCACCAAAACCTTAATGAAAACCCAAAAAGTGCAGTCCTTATACACTTCACCAATTCCAAAATAGTCTCTGACTCCACAGCAGTTTCCTGTCTGCTTTAAGCAAATGGAAATCAGCCACAATGTTAACTGAACATCTTGCATTCCCTTAGGGCACATCTGTATAACTCTGAATGATGCCAAGGGAGATAAAGTATATTGCTAGACCTCATATAAATCACCATTCGGCTAGAATATTTGCTGATGACCTTAGGCCAGTCACACCCAGCCACACTAAACTACTTTACAAGGGTTGTTACAAGGATGAAAATGGTAGCAGGGAGAGGCTGCAATGATGCCTTCAGTTGCTTGGCAGGATATAAATATAATAAATTTGCTCTCTGCAACATGGCATGCAAGCTACATACTTTCTCCAGCTCCTTGTCGATCTTCTTTTCAAGAGCTTGGGAAAGTTAAGCATTTGGATTGCAACCCACAGAAAACTGAAGCCATCATGGCACCATACTGGCTGCAGGATTCTTGGTCCTGTAATCCAGGAAAGTAACTTTTCCAAGCTCTGTTCTGTTTCTTCCTTTATGAACTAAAAATTTCAGTTCAGTTCTGATTTTCTACTATTTTCTCTTTCTTTTCTGTTTCTTGTCCAACAGGCCTCTTTCTAGCATATGCACCATTGTCCCATCACTTCCTATTTTTAAAAAGGTACCTGCAAATCTATCTAACTAAAATTGCTTTCCCAAACAGCTATATAACTACAATTTTCGGGCTATGTGGCCATGTTCTAGGAGACTTTCTTCCTGGCATTTCACCAGCATCTGTGGCTGGTATTTTCACATGAAGATACATAGCCCGAAAAACTCACAAAAAACTATGGATGCTGGCCATGAATGCCTTTGACTTCACAGTTATATATCTTCCAGCTTTCTGCTTTCTTTTGTTTCTCTCTCCCTCTGTCTCCTTTATTATCTATGGTAAACGGTTTGCCTGCAGGCAGGACTTGCCTCCTTTCAATGTGAACTCCATCATTAAAAGTTACAGGAATAATATTGTTATTGCCTCAGGAGTTCTTAAGCTTAAAACTGATCCCAAGAATAGTGTGTACTTTTTGTTTTGTTCGAAGGACAAATGCCTTGGAATGTTGCCCCACCCTTCTTCCTCCACAGCCTTTAAATTGGTAATATTATTTAGCAATACACAAATCTGCATTTTCAAGTCCACACCAATGCATAGTCTTATTAGTGTTCTTTTTCTCCTTCCAACCACCTCCCCCTTTGCAACATACTTACTTTCAAAACTATATCATGCAGCAGGATGGGTTGCTGTGGCCCTCCAGATGTTTTGACTTACAATGCCCATCAGTCCATATCAGTCTATGTTGAGAGTTAGTGGGGACTTGTAGTTCAAGATGTAATTCTCAATGTATGAAGAACTGAAAAGATTGTATGCTAAGTTTCAAGGAAGGACAGGGTCCAGAGCTTGGTAGAACATTCCTCTCTTACCATCCCAGCAATGCTGCTGAAAATGTGAAATCAGATGGTTTGGGTTGTTAAAGTTATTTGTGTACTGAGCCTGTGCAGCTGTATAGTCATCGAGAGCTTGGAAAAAGTATTCCTTGGTATTGTTTGGACGAAAGGTATTAGATTTACCTTGGGAGTTGTACTCCCCAACAGTCCTCCCCCCCCCAAGTTCTATAACTAACTTTACTGTACTGTATTTTCAATATTCAAATCCAGACTGACTAAGAGTAAATTTGATCCTGCATGTTCGACATAGCCAAGCATCTCTACTATTTCTGCACTTTATGTTGGTGATTTTAACCCTTTTCTCTCTGAAGTAAATATAAACACCCTGGTTTTGATGTTCAAGGAACCAATTAGTGTAAAATGTGTGTTTGAAATCTTTCAACCAATCAATCATATTTGACAAAATAAACTCATATGTTAGTATCCACCCCTGGTTCAGCATTTCATTCTTACACATGGCTTGATTTTCATTCTGTATCTGGCTACTCTGTTCCATAGACCCACGCTGCAGTGTTTTCAAGATGGGTATTCACACCATAGCAGTGGCCATTCTATATAGATCCATAACAAATACCTACTGACCATAAACAGTACAGCATGTAGAAACATCTAATTGTACAAGAGATGAAAATGCAGTGATGTGAGATGTCGTAATGTGTCACATCAAGACGCACAACAGTACCCAGTATTCAAACTGTAGAGCAGTTTGTATGCACACGACAAGATTTAGCTAGAACTTTGGTCTTGAGTTTTGACTGAAGCAATCTTAACTTTGTAGACTACACTTGTCCCTCCATATTCGTTAGGGTTAGGGGAACAAGACCCCCGTGAATATGGAAAAACAGCAAATAACAAAAACACTGTTTTTACCTGAGAGGACACCTCTCTAGGAATCTCTAGGTCCTCCAGTACAACTCTGTGGTCAATGTCCAACATACACTGACCATAGAATGGCACTGGAGTAGCTACAAATGGTCTTTCAGTGCAACTTTTAGTTAAAGTTGACCACAGAGTTGCACTGGAGGACCTAGACAGTCCTAGAGAGAACATATTAATGAAATCTGTGAATAATCAAATCCGCAAATATCAAAGCTGTAAATATGGAGAGATTACTGCAATTACAATTTTTGTGGGGATAGGTCTGTCCACCCCTCGCCATGACCTAGGTATGCTGCATGTTTCCTCCCAGATTATTCTCAGCCATCTACACTGGATTTGCAAGGCTGTGAATCCCATTCCCTCATCAACCAAAAATGAATATAGGGAACAATGAGAAATTGCAAGGCCAACTCAGGTTTGACTTCCATTAAATGACGACTTTGTACTAATTTGTTATATTTACAACTCCAGAACATTTTGGGAGGGGAAGGAAGCATTCTTACAAGGCAACAGATCTCCTACACAATTTTCTTCATCCCAGTGCCCTCCAGATGTTCCAAATTATGGCTCCTATCAAACCTAGCCAGAATAGTCATAGACATGTCAGATGAGCATGATGGGCATTGTAGTCCAACGTCCCAAGAAGAAACTAGTTGGATCCATTGCATCTTCAGACAGAACTTTCAGCTTACAGTTAACTCTTTCTCTGTGCTTTACTCTCTTCCAAGCAAATTTTGGTAAACATTAGGAGAAACTTTGAAGTCATTTTAAAAAATCCAAAAAGATGGAGGAGGAGGATGGAGCATCTCTGGGGGATTGTGGCCCCCACACACAACTACCAAGCCACAGTTTCCCAACTCTGCTATATAGGTTTTAAGGCAGAGGAGGGATGCTAGATGGCTTCCTCTCTTTTCAGAGTTTAAATACACAGATCTGTGCAGGTAGTAACAGCAGAAGGTTGCATAAAACTACATTGTGACAAATAGACTGTTGGTGAATGGGCACAAGATGGAGCAGCTTCAACAAGGATGGTGGTCAGAATATTGAGAAACCAGTTTTTCTTATAGTGTATCCTATTATGCATCATGTACACTGTTACCTAATAAATATGATACGAAAAGGCACTAGACTCCTTCACAGCCTCTGAAAGAGCATTCAGTTGATGAAGAAGCCCAGTGAAAAGCAATGTACCTATTCTTTTTAAGGAAAGGAAGGCAGGAAGAGGAGTTGTTTGGTCATGCCCAATGGTTATCTAATACCTAATACCATCCTAGAGCATAATGTTCTGGGTATTTGTCAAGGTTCCTCATCTACCTCTCCCATCAGCCTGCAGGGCATTTAGTCAGCCTTTGCTAGACATGACTGTGGTGCCAATTGCAGGCCATAGCTTCTCCACCCCAAGCTTGAGCTATAAATTCTCCAACACTAATTTGTCTGCTCCTGAAAAGCACACTTCAGTAGCTGATAAAAACTTTAAAGTCTCTTAAGGAGACTTGTGTAAAGTCACCACAAAAATATATACTGTGGATCAGCAGTTCAAGGACTGAGCACAGACCTTGCCACTTTGAAGTTAGACACACACACACACACACACACACTTGGACCATGAACTGCTCCTGATAATGTGGCAACATTTGGACCTCCGCTTTCCTGCCTTGCAATGGGAATCTACTGCTAACATGGTTGCCAAATGTTATTACAGCAGCTGCTTTATCATATGCAACTTCTCGCTTTTTTCTCTCTTTGTCCATAATTAAAACTCTTTTGACAACCTTTTGTCTGACTTACTGTAACAAAGATTCAGGCAGTTTATGTTTAGCACGGATGGTGTTGATCACAGATGTATCTTACTCACTTTTGGCTGATGCCTTTTCAAGAATTTTACTTTTAGTGATCAGAGTTGCCGGTGATCAGGTTTCAACCCTCTTCCCCAGCTCCCTAAAACTTCAGTCATCCATAGGTGACTTACTTTGTTCCCATGCAAAATGCTTTCCTTCCCTTATATCTATGAAGTTTATCAAATGGGAGGAATTTCTATTAAATTCGAATGAAAAGAAAGTGGAGCCAGAACGCATTCACTTAAAGTCACTACTTTCGTGCAATTACGTGAATACGCATTGAATTCGAACTGGCTCCCCATTGCCTGAAAATAGCATGCCAGTGCCCAAATTTGCGTGTGGTAGTCTATCACACAGTAACGTTAAACCCCAAGATTGCATTCAGATTGCTATCGGATTATACTTCCCCTTGTCTGATAAACTCCTATATTTTCTGAAAATGTGTATCTCTCAAACTCTGGTAATGGGTTATGAGTGTGTCAATATGAAGCATGATTAAGAAACAAAAGGTAAGTTTAGGAGAAATGTAAGCAATAAGCTATATTGTAGGGACTGCATCTGAGACAGGATGAATAATTTGGATGCTAAAGAGAGAGCTGTGGGAAGGAGATGGAAGCAAAGTGACCCTAACAATATTAGTCTACATTAAAGATATACCCAAGGCAAGGTATATAGTTCTCCAAAGCTGACCAAGTTATTTTGAATCAGAATATCCTACAAGCACCGCACCCACAGTTTTATGACAAAGCAGAATCTTTCTTATTTATTATTGCGAGGGTGAGATGCTTGTGGGATTTTCTACCTTAAAGGTCAAAATAATATATCCTGTCTTGTGCACTATAAAACCTGACCTGGAAGAGTGGTACCATTTGTTACTGTGCCCCAGGAAACAAAATGTGCTAGACCAGCCTTTGTTAAATGCATTCTTTTCTCCCTCCTTGGAGGTCTTCAAACGGAGGCTGGATGGCCATCTGTCGGGAATGCTTTGATTTGGATTTCCTGCATGGCAGGGGGTTGGACTGGATGGCCCTTGTGGTCTCTTCCAACTCTATCATTCTATTATTCTATGATTCTCATTCTCCAAGGGCCACTGTTTACTGTCAAGTCATGGTGGGGCAGTGAATCCACTCCAAACTTTAAAGGCATTATCCAAGGTGCTGAATTGTTCTGTAGATGAGGCTTAGTACCTTGGATGGCTCTTTTAATAATTCAGGCTGGAACCCAAACTGGATTTACTGCTTCACTGACATGGAGGTTTCAAGCTGCTAATGCCAATTCTTCTCCCTTCACCATTTTCTGTTGCTATGGGACTAATGCATGCTTGGCCAGAATGATCATAACCACTTTTCTTATCTTTGTAGGGTACCATTTGCTTGAACCTGCTTCTTGAATGAGGAAAGCCTCGGGAAAAGGCATAGATAACTCCTGAATACTTCAATGCTGAAGGATGTCAAAAGTCATCCCCAGTCAGGTGGTACGAGTTGGACAAACAATCTGTGTTTCATCCCCAGAAGAACATGCTTGTTTGCATCACCCTAATGGGTGCCTGTCCTGTCGCACTTTGCCAGCACAGTGTTTATATTACTCAGTGGAAGGCTGGGAAAGACAGAGCTCATTGACTCAAACCAAAGCATGTGCACTATCCAAGATGGATTGCTATGACTCTTGTAGATCTACTCCAGAGGCCATGCCTATGTCACTTCCAAATCTAGCAGACGAGTGTGTGCAAGAACAGCCTATAGAACCAAGCAAGGATACCTGTCCAGTCTCTCCAACTTTGGATGTCTCCATTGAAAAGTTGAACCGCCTAATCTTGGAAATTGATCCTACTTTTCAGCCTCTCCAGTTGAAGCCAACCCAGACCCAGAGTCCTGTACAAGCTCCTCCACGAAACAGTTCAGTGGTCGGCCCAAAACCTGAAGCAGATTCTCCAGGTAAGGTATTCAATGTACGAAGTCACAAGGGCCAATCTACAGAGCCAGTTAGATGCTTCCTGGTATTTTATCACTGAACAGTTCCTAAATATAGTAGAACAATCGTAAGACTGTTTTTTTGCTCCAAAATAGCTCTACTAGAACATGTAGTGGTGAATTTTCTACTTGATATATTAAAAAATAAAGTGTGTGTGTGGTTGTGTGTGTGTGAAAGAGAGAGAGAGAGAGAGAGAGAGAGAGAGAGAGGAGTCATCTGCACACAAATTTCTTTGTATCCAAAAATCCCTAAAAGGTATATGACTTTCATACAAAAATATATTGTGTTCATCAGTGCCTGAAAATAGAGACCACACATGAAAATCAACAGGGGACATAGGTGTAAATCTAACTAAACACATACTATTGGATTCAGCATGTTGTGTATGTTCTGTTATTTATTTATTTTTTTAAAAAATACAAGTTGCTAGGCCTTAAGGCTGACAAAAACCTCTCTCTTGTATCAATTAAAAACAAAGGCTAGTGCTGAGGCGAAGAAGTACATCTCCCACAATCCATTACCAATAGCCATGCTGGATGAGGTTGGTGGGAGTTGTAAGCCATTGTATCTGGAGAGCTAAAGATTTTCCCTACTTGACCAAATGGGAGCCTCAGAAGCCAGAGAGGGGCAAATAGGATTTATAGTAGGTATGAGGCAGTACTTCTTTGCCCAGCTCTGCTAAACAAGAGGCATGCTATCCTCACTAAAACCCTGCAAAGTAGATATGGCTGAGAAAGACCATGTGAATTTCCTAGCTCAAGTGAAAATTCGAACCTGGCTCTCCCAAGTCCCAGACCAACCATGACACCACACTGTTTCTATGTATGGAGGAACATTACTAGATGTTTATGTATACAGAAGCACTTCTTCAAGTGTGTCTCTGCCTGCAGTATGAAGTGGCAGAGTCAGACACAAATTTACCACTTCATCTGTTGTTTGGGATAACTAAACCTAGGGTGATGCACCCCAAAATCATCTTGTTCCAGTTTGTGGAGATTTCTATTGGCTAATCTCGATGGGTCACCGGTTAGCTCCACATGACTGTTCCACCTAAAACACCTGACTGACTTGTCTGAATGGTAATGGATTTGATGTAGCAGTGGATTAGATGCAACCGTGTACATCAATGTGTGTGCACCCACGCGCGCTCACACACCTTCCGTCATTGATTTGGCTTGGCTGGGCCTGGAGGCAAGGGAGCTTGTTCAGACAAGTCTACTTACTCATTCTAAAACTCCAGTGATGCCTCAGAGGGTGTTCCATGCGGCGAGTGCCAAAGGCAATAAAGGATTATTTGTCATCTCTCCCCAACCCTGCACTCCCGCCACAGATACGTCTTTGAACTATGGCCGCCAGGCATGTCAGGAAATTGAAATAAAAATAAATTACAGCTCTGCAGGGTCAGCCTAAAACTTTTTGCTGCCTGAGGCAAAGATCTTCCCTCCAGTTTGATGTACAGAAACCAGCTGGACCAGCAGCAATGAGATAGGGCCCTTTAACACAGCAGAAGGCTGCAGGTTAGTTAAGGAGATGTAAGAAAGGATGGCTGGCTCACATAGTTCTGTTCTTCAAGGGAGAGAAAGAAAAGTCCAAGTGGTTTGGAGGACCAGTGAGGTGTGCTACTGCTATTCCTCTTTATTTTCTCCCTGAAGCAATGGCCTCCCTCTGCTCAATCCTAGGCAATTCCCAATCTCCCTGTCTTTATCTCCCCCCTGCCGCCACTTTTCTCATATTAATGTAAACATTTGCAGATACAGATATTCTGTTAAAGGAATATCACGCAATAACGTTAAACCCCATGATTGCGTTCAGATTGCCATCAGATTATACTTCGAATTTCCCTTGTCTGATAAACTCCTATGCCATGCCAAAGTGGAAAGGCAAGGCAAAGTCACATTGCATAGAACAAGACAGCATGACTCACAAGAGTATGTTAGGCTTTGTACTTTGACACTGCTTTCTAATTACAAAAGGCACACTGAGAGAGTTATTTGTAAAGTAGGCAGGGGAAGACTGCATGTTTTATAGAGTCTTGGATTGTCCTGCAAAATCCATGTAAACAGGAAAGAATTGCACACATATGCATGTGTGTCAACATAATTATATACATCACAGACAAAAGTGTATGTCCGTGTGCGTGTGTGCATACATGCATTTTAGGCCTAGAAATCAATTCCTAAATACACAGGACAATATTTGAAGCAAATGAGTTGACAAAAGAAAAGCCTTTAAAATCTATGTGTCTCCTCTCTTACAATATAGGAAATGGCCTCCTACTGAATGAGATCACTCTGGAGCTTTATAGCTCAGTAACTTCTGCTCTGGCACTGGGAAATGTGTGATTTTCCAAGTACTGTTGGACTTCAAATTCCATCAGCCCTCGCCAGCACAGCTAAATGTAAAGGATGATGGGATCTGCAGTCCAGTAACGCCATAGGAGCTGCACATTCCTCCATCAGACAGAACATGGCTCTCCTGGGATTCAAATAGATGAAAGTCTTTCCCAGCCTTACCTGGGAGCTTCCACATTTTGAATTAGGGAGTGTCAGTATGCAAAATATGTGCTGTACCACTGAGCTATGACTCTTTCCTTAAGCATGCATGCAGAGTAAAAGAAAGAAAGAAAATGGATTGAATTTTCATTTTAGGCCACTTATGCTTGGTAGGAGGAAGTGTCTTAATAGACTTGTCAAGAGAAAGGTTGTTAGGAGTCAAACATTTGTAAAGAAACTCTTTTCCTGTCATGCTGGCTACGGGATTCTGGAAACTGCAGCCTCCTCAAAACAAGTTTTCTAATCTCTTATTGAAATTCTGCACAAACTGCCTTGATACCATGCCATAGAGGGCCCCTTATATTGCAACCCGAATGTCCCCACTATATTTGTATTTCTATATAGCATGAAATCCATTTCAGAAAAAGTCAGTGTGAGATCATTGCCTTGTTGCAGTCAAAACAGTTCTGAGGTGTGGCCTTGCGCAAGCTCGGTTTGCTTGCCTCCAGATGTTTTTCCTCTGGAGTCAGGTAGAGGCAAGAAGGAGAAAGCATTGAAGCATGCATCCCCACCCTCTAATACAGGTGTCAACAAGCAATGCACTCAGTAATACAATGAGCACCAAAATGACTACATAACACAAGCCATGCTTTGGCAGGGTTGTTTGTCTTCCAAATAAAGGACCAGGGAGATGGCTCTTTGTAGCAGGAAAAGAGAAGTGCCTGGAATCAAAGCAATGACCCTTAACCTAGAAGGCCTCCTGTGCACACACAGTGAATCGCACATATTCCTATTTAGATATCTGTGTGCTGGCTGATGATTATATTAGTCTGTCTTATAATATAGTCAGTTCACCTCACCAATGGCTATGATGGCTAAGGCTGATGGGAGTTGCAGTCCAACAAAATCTGCAGGACCACAAATGGCACATTGCTGGTGCATCTGCTCCAAGAGTGAAGAACCTATGGCCTCCAACACATTGTTGGATGACAACAACCCAAAGCTCTAATGTCAATTATAATCCAGCAACATTTGGAGGATCACAAGTTCTCTGTCTCTAGTCTAGCCCATTTGTCTATTTACCCTGCCTGGCTGAAACATTTACCAGCTCAGGCAGGTGAGATCCTTTAAGTGTATAAAATAAATGAAGACAGGGGCAATCAGAGCTCAAAAAGACATAGATCTTGATCTTGTTTTTTAAAAAAACATATTTGCTTCACTTCACTTCACTTTGCTGCACTTTCTTCACTTCTATTCAAGAAGCAATCTATATTTGGCAATATATATTCCTGGAGCATCATCTTGCCACTGCTCAGTTATGGGTGGCTTCAGCATGTTTATATTCAGGCTTCTTTAAGATAATTGTCTAAGCTCTTTTCTGCCATGATAATTCATGGAGTGACTCCCTAAGGAAGATATTTTTCTTCTCACATCATCCTCTTTTTGCAGTATGGGGCTGACTATCCTTCTGAGGATATGTATATGTGTTGGCTCATTGTAAGGATGATTAAGCTATTTAAAATATTCAAAGTGATATATGCACTGATTCCCATCAGCAATGCTGCTAGGGAAGGTTATAAAACAAAACTCCAAAATAAAATGACAATATCAACAAACTCTCCCATAGATCTGAATTTTTTAAAACATTAAAAATTCAAAATGTTTAATTATCTATACATTGCTTATCACATTAAATGAATAAAGCATTTTTTTTAAAAGGACCAAAGTCTAACTTCTGTTGAGCTCTGACTGATCTTGTGTGTGGTTGTCTATGGTTGTGTATGGTTACAGTATGTCTGTGTCGGTGTGTTATTTTACTGTCTTTCTATCCCACTTCTCAGTCAATGGTCTTGGGAAAGCTTATACATCATCAATTTTTTAAAATGATAGTCCACAGTCACAGGCTTACACATTGTAAAAGTGTGTACACACTATACAAAAGGAAAAGGAGGGTGTGGAGGGAAAAGAAAAACAGCAAATGCTCTATGTGCGGACTAGCAGAATGGCCCTTTTCCCTATCTTTCTCCATTTCAACCTGCTGGTAGTGTTGAGGGTTGTGGAAAGACTCTTCAAAGAAATGTTCTTCTGAATTTTGTCTTGTGTTTGTTCTTTTACCAGAAATAAAGTACATTGAAATGTCTCCAACCAGAGCAAAAGGTCAGGAATCTTGGCAGAACTCCACCAATCCTACCAGCACTCCACATTCCATGTCTCCTCTGAACACCAGGAGTTTGTTTCCTTCTGGAAGGGCCCAGGGGGAAAACACTGATGCCAATGGCCACATCACCTTCCTGGGTGGCCATGATTCTGGAGGTGGCCCCCAGCAACTCCCACCGGCAGGGAGGCAGTCACCAGCTTGCATCCAAATGTCTGAGAGCATCTCCATTCCACAGGGGAACCCAAACAACTCTGTTGCCTATGGATCCAGTTCCCACCTGGCTTCCTCCCCAGGCGTTGAGATTTTATTGAAGTTGTCCCAGCATGGGAGGATGATGCAGCGGTGCAGTGAGACTTCTGTGCTTTCAGCAAGCCCTGGATCAGACACCAGTTACATTTTTGGAAGGTATCTTTGATGTTGATATACTAACAGCAATTCATCCTTCTAGTGCCAATGGTCATATAGAAAAAAATGACAGCATCCACATACAACAGAGATATCAATAGTCTCAGTACTCAAAAATTCACAGAATTACAAATATGTATATATATTTAGAGAAGAAAACTCCTCCAAGGACCAAGGAAAGAAAAAGGCTATGGCTGTCTGACATTCTGCACCATATTATGTATTCTGTAACATTTTTCTTGTGGATCTTATTTGTATCCTTGAAAATTCTAACTTCTGATGATGGAAGGGTCTATATACCATAAGAGTGATATCAGATGGCACTCAGTTAGTGAAAGAAGCTTCTTGGTTTCCTATCTTTAAGTCAAAGCATAGAAAAGTGGCTAAACCTCTTACTTTCTCTTCCTTCTCCTTCACCTCCTCCTAATTCCAGTATCAGAGATGTTGCCTATCTGCCTGGATGGAGAAGTTCCTTCCACATGCTAGATAAGTGGTAGGGAAAGTGCAATACTGCAGCTATATGCAGCCCCCAATGTGGGCTTTGTGGCCCTCAGCCCTTTTCTGGTCATAAAAGAAGTGAGTTGAAGTCTAGAGCAATGGTATTTCACCTTATAAATAGGTTTCAGGGAACCTTTGCACTATTTAACATTTTTAAACTACCAGTTTTTTCAAAAGGAAAAGTGGTCTTCCATATACTTCTCATCGGGGTACCATTAGTGGTCCAGAGAGTTCCAGGGCATCAGTTCAGAAACACACACACACACACACCAGCCAACCCACTACATTGACTCACACCTGCATTAGATCTCCAGGGCAGTTTTAACCTGTCCACCTCTATGAGTTTCACTGTCATTCAACCAGCACTAGCCCTCCTATTAGGCAGAATCAGGCAGTCACCTCAAGCAGCAAATTTTAGGCGTGCCATCATAAAAGGGCAGCAAATATTTAATTTACTGTGATTTTTTTTTTTAGTGCCAGAAGGCACTAAAATTGTGAGATATTTGGCTTCAAGTGCCAAAATACTACGGATCCTTGCCTCTCTACTTCAGTGAGCAAGCATGTCTTGGGCCAGTCCCATAGCAAACCTCTTCTAGTCTATTTCCTTCCCTACAGAATGAGGCCTAATAAAGTTCAGTGGTTAATAAAAAACTGATAGTTATCTGCACTAGACAAATTCACAGCAAACACAAAATCTATTGCTAGGAACTGATTACTTTCTTCAATTTGGAGACAAGCTGTCAGTACAGTATTTACCTGGTGTTTTAAAAAGGCAATAAAGTAGTAAATAATTATTTTTAATTGGGTATTATTATGGCTTAATCTTGTTACACAGATGTGCCAATAACTGCAGGTTGTATATTACAAGTACAGCCTATGACAAAATACTGCAATGTAAACTGCTCCCTGACCAAGATTCTAAACACTTCATTCCATTTTCCCCCTTCAATTGCTTCTCCATTCCCCACTCCCCCCAAAAAAGTCAGTCAGATTTCCATGGACACTAAGGACAGTGTCACGCCAGCCTGCTATTCTGCCACAATCATGTTAGTTTAAGAATGGAAGCATACCAGTTTGATGTTGTTTCTTATCACACTTTTCCCTTTGAAAGCATTTTGGTAATCCGTGGTCATGTGATCTGTTTTCCGCACTGTAAAATGCCAACTGGGAGTGGGAATGAGCAATCACAGCTGCCAACTGCCTCCTGAAACCAGCTACTATATAAATTTACAAATAGCAGTCAGCTTCAGGAAGGTGTTCATAGCCATTCTGGCTGCAAGAGGTGGGAGAAGGTGTAGAGGAGCAGAATCACATCCCCTCACCTCATGCGACTGCTTAAGAAGTGGAATTGCAGTGAAAGGGATCTATTGCACCCAGGTGATAATGGATTGGCAGAGATTGAGAGCCTATTGATGGGTTTTTCCTGTCAATGAAAAAAGTGCAGTGCAGTAACAAATGAAATGCAAGACAGCAGCAGGACAGGCACAGTGCCATGTGTTAAGTACCAGCCAAAGACACTTTTATCTTGTTAAATTTCACCCTTATAGTCTCATGTGATAAAGTCCTATGAATGTTCAGTCCTCCACATTAGGTTGCTTTAAAGATTTTCTTCTCCATCTTAAGATTTATTTTCCCTGAGGATTTTTTTAAAATTGCTTTTCAAACCTTAGTGTTCCTTAGCCTCCTGACTGTGAGTAGGTTTTACACAAACCATGACAAGTGAAGGAGAAAGTGGTTGCAGTGTATTGGGGAGCGGAACAATGCAATTGTCTCCCAAGAGCACTTTACCAAGGACTCCTCAGATCAATAAGTGATCCAGTGCAGTAGTTGGAAGGAAGAAGGGAAAACAGCATAGGATGAAAGAGGTGTCACGTGGTTGGGAGTATTCCTTGTTTGAGGAGAGAAGGCAAGAAACTCATTTTATTGATGTTTGCTTTTACCCCCCCCCCCAGCTTAGACACTCCCAAATAATTTTTCCCCTTTACCTATGACTAACTCATCATCACTTTTGCGTAACAAAAATTAGGGAAATTCCAAATACTTAATCTTGATGATGCTGATTCCACACGTTGCCTTTACAAAGCAGAGCCACAAAGCCACCGGATGCAGACAGCTCCAGTGGAACTAAAGAAGAAATATCTAAATGCAAACTAGGGGCATTAGCAACTGGAGATCTGCGGGGCCAGATTTGGCCCCGGAGGGAAGCCACTTGCCTTTACTCCTCCCACTCTCAAACCAAAGGGAAGATAAGAAAAGAGAGGTTTATAACACATGACAGCACTAGCGGGTTGCTTTGGGACTGGCAGTGGCTTTCTTTCAAAAGTAAAACTAGATGCTGATCTAGATGGCACAAGAATGGACTTTTTCACTTTAAATTATTTGTACAGCATCTAACCTGATATATGAATGTTATGTAAATAAAGCCAGCCAAAGATATTGTGCTGTCACAGGTAAAGATGAGGTATGGAAATCCATGCACATGCATGTGCTCACGTGAACTAGAAATCAACTGGACAGGCAGGTAAATCTTACTTCAGTACTGACAACAGGACAGGGTCTACAACCATCATACTAGAGGATGGCAGATCAGTTTAAGTAGATGCAGGATAGGCTTTATGTTCTACCTGGCTCCCTCGTCCAAGAGAGAAGAACAGTTGGTGAATTCATAAGAAAAATCCAGAATGTTGTCATAGCTACTATCCTCCAGCATCTGCTGTCTGAGGTAGTTTCTTCACTCTGCCTCATGATAAGGCTGGTCCTATGTATAAATGTTTAGTAATGTATGATTATGTATTGCTGTATGAATGCTTAGTAGTAGTAATAGACACAAAAATAGTCATTGTATGAATTTCTCTTAATCCTTCTGTATCTTCTTTCTGTTTTGCAGCAGCACACAATCACTGTCCAGCAATGATGCTGACATTCCTCAGTCCAGGTCAACACAAAGTCCTTCCTCTGCTGGCTCCCTCAACGGATCTTTTGTTGGTTCCAGTGGCTCAGGTTCCTACTACCCTGGTGCTTCTTGCTCCCATAAAGAGAATTCTTCCTTACCTCATCCATACCAGAAGGGACAGACTCATGGTTGTTCTCCTTCACCAATTGCAAACTCCCCTCCCACCATCCCCATTGTGCTCATCAATGGTCGTCCAGAAGATAGTGAGATATCTCACAAATCTTGCAGGATTCATCCAGGTTCTTTCAAACTGAAGATGACCCAGCCTGGTTCTGGCACGTTTTCAAGCATTAATCATTCCAACAAATCATCTTCTGAGAGCTCACACTCCTCCTCTTCATCTTTGGACAGTGAGTCATTCCTACGCCCCATGATTAGAAAATCCATCTTTGTTTCACTTTAATTGGATTCACATGTTGTTGCAAATGAAATTCTCATCAGCAGTTTTCATTTGCTCATGGAGTGGATAGGATAAAGAATATATTGTTAAGCTGCTTCTGAAAGAAAACTCTCTTGCCTGCATTGGGGAGGGGAGAATGGTCTGGGCTAAAAATGTCAGTGTACCTGTTTGCACAATAGAGATTGGGATGTTTTATATGTTGCTCAAGAGTAGCACCAGTGTAGTCCAGATGATTTGAGGAATTCTATTAGCTAATGCTCACTCCGTTCCTCCCCTTTTGGATTGTTGAAATGATTTTAAGAAATAGACAGAAATGGAGGTAACTGCCCATTTCACTTCCGCCTGTTTTTAATTGTTAATTTTTTCCAAAATGTCAAATTCTTTCTTATGAAGAAATTTGTGCACTTTTGGTAATTCTTTCAAAAATGAATTGAAATTCTCTCCCATCTTTACCAGCCAAATTCAGTTGACAGACATAGCTGTATTAGTCTGGAATATAAATATGCAAAGGGGTCTCGCAGCACCTTTGAGATTAACTATGCAAAAGATGTTGTAGCATGAACATTTTAGAATTGG
>NC_056527.1:88899608-88941258 GCF_019175285.1 Sceloporus undulatus | reverse complement strand
TCTACTTCCTCAAATGCATAGCCATATATTTAATTGGTACAGTTGTTAGCAGCATGGAGAGGGCCATATTGATGTTAAAGATGGAAGGCAGAACTCAGGGGGAAAAGGGGAGGTAGTTATTCTAATTCAACATTACCATAGCTGAAGGTATAGGAATTCAAACCAAGATTTAGGTAGCTTCAAAAAAAAATGGTAGAGAAGGAATCTCACATTGTTCATGTGCTTTCTCATGTCATGCATCACCCTGCTGGCTCTATTGTGGGGACTGAGGCAACAACAAAGTGGATGAATGATGAATGTATTGTAGTTAGTGGTATTAACGTTTTTGAAAAGGCCACTTCTAAAAACTAACTACTGTAAATACTTTGGGGGCAGAGGCTGTGAAACTAAAACTGGAACTGTTTTGAAAAGTCACTTTCAAAACTTTGTGAAAGTTAAACAAGTTGTCTTAAAAAAACCCTCTCAAATCCTGCTAGTCATATTTCTTTCTAACATCTTCTGCTATATTACATCCTATTCCTTTTTGCAGGCTACTCCAAAGAAGCACAAACAACCATGAAGTTTGTAATGGACACCTCTAAATATTGGTTTAAACCAAGCATCACAAGAGAGCAAGGTAAAATAACGCACAAGAGCCAATGAGGAGGTAGGATGAGAGCAAAAGATATAATGTAAGAATCTAATAAGATGTCCAACATGTTTTGCCAAAGCGCTTAGAACACTATGGTTTGTTCTTAAATGAATTACCTACTGCAAACCTCCACTCTGGTCCATATACTTAGTACATGGAGAGGCTATGATCGTGTTTTCAATTCATCAAATGGTAGCTTATTCAAACCTCAGTTTGTTAACAAGCCTAGATGTCAAGCTACAATCAGTGTGCAGCATGGTGAAGCTAATGAAGGCCCACAGATCTTCTGTGGGGACACACTGGGCGGTTTTTGATCACCAGGTTCACTTTTAACAAAATTCATTTAATGGCGACGTGACTTTCACGTAAACAGGAAGCCACATATGGTGCGCCCGCATATGGAGCAGGTGCACTGTACATGTAATATTGTTAGGTACATCTGTTTTCCTGACAGGCTCACCTGGCATTGCTCTCAGAATATGGAATAAACCCCTGGTTCATCTGCCATTAATTAGCCAGGTGGCCTCTCTTTTTCAGCCTCAATCAATTCTGCAGCAACAGGGAGCAGAGAAATGCAACAAACATACAAGGAGCTGTGTTTTGCTTTTTGCTTACAGGCTTACTGTAATTATGACATCTGGGTAATACATAATACAAGTGCTTTGAATACTTGTTGAAAATATTTTTCCGCTCTTATGTCTTTTTGTACGCCATGATAATATAGCAAGCAGTCTACAAACTGATAAAATAAACAAATATTATTGTTAGTTATTTAATCATCCTTTGTAAGATGCCACACATCTTTGTTATTGTGACCTTTTGCTTCTTGTGCCTTTTTACACAGCTGTCCAACTGCTAATAGATGAATCCCCAGGCTCTTTTATCATGCGGGACAGTACATCTTACCGTGGCTCATTTGGCTTGGCCATGAAAGTCTGTGGTAGTAAACCAGGTACGGATAATTCCCTTTTTGCGGACTGGAAACCAACCTTGTCAAAGCATTTATTTTGCAAGACATTGGAGAATTTGAATATCCACATTGGAAGTCACACTATAAAAAGAATTTGCCTGAAAGTTCCTAATCTCAGTATGGATGAAACACAAAACAAATGGGATGAATAGGGAAGATGATTAGAATGCACTGGATTTTTCCCAACCATCCAATAGTTGGTGGACACTTTTCTAAAATGTTCAAATTGAAGGGATGCACATTATTAGTCTTTGAACTGAAAAGACATATTTTCAGGGAGCGAAAGAGTGATTCAAAAGAGCCTACTCCCTACATGTTTTTGTAGAGATGTAAATCTTCATATTTCTTGGCCTTCCCTGCCCCTCAGGACGTAAAGAAGACTTCTGCTCACTTCTGAGGAGACATTTGTGCCTTGCAATGTTTTCATGGGAAGTAATTCTATGCATTGGTGCATAGGGTTTTTCTATGTAAAGAAACCCATGTTTTAGTACCAAAAAATAGCAATTTCTGTGCAAATTGCATTGCTTCACAAGCAGGAAGGGCATACTCTGCACAGAGAGAGTGTACCACGCAGAAAAACTTTGTATATTTCTGTGCAGAATAATTTCCCAGAAGACTTCACAAAGTGAAAAATCTTGCTGCTACTTTCGTCTTGCTGGGGTTTGCCAAGTATTGGGAAAGCCATTAACCTGCTAAGAAACAACAGAAATTGATGTTCCTTCTGTCCCTAATTCTTAATAAGTCAGAGTTCTGAGCATCTTATTCACATCCAGATCAGTGACTCCTACAGAGCAACACCAGGTAGTATCCCTTCACGGTGAATTATTCAACAACTATTGGTGCGGAGAGGGTACAAACAAAGAAACAAACAAGCTTAATGTATATACTGCCTAAGCAGTGTCTAAGCGGTTTACAACTGTAAGCTAATTTGCCCCCAACAATCTAGGTACTCATTTTAGTGACCTCAGAAGGATGCAAGCCTGAGTCAAGCTTGAGCCCTTTTGCTGGTCTTGAACTCGCAACCTTATGGTTTTGAGTGAGTGGCTGCAGTACAGGCATTTAACCACTGTGCCACCAGGGTCCAAGCTTCTTTCACATGTGCTCTAAGCAAAAGCATCCTTTAATCATTTCATGTACTGTATTTTCCATTGCCCACTGGCACTTCTCTCATGGCCTACAGTCTGGAAACTATCAAAAAGATATATAATTTTTGAAGTACAGCGTGTTCTTCCAAAAACGATCAATCATTCTTGAATTAAAACAAAAACAAAACCTGAAAGCAGAGAAGTCTTCAGGTCTTTTAAATACGAAGAATGGATGTGGGAGGCAGGGACTGATAGTATGTAAAAAGGAAAAGCAAACAAACCAGAGAAACAATTGAAAGTCAGCAAATGAAGATAATAGCCAGTCTCTGTGAGGATCTATGACAGCTGTGGGAATCATGCAGCTCTCCAAATATTGAACTGCAACAACCAACCTTCATTGCCATTGACAATAATGACTAGGACTGCTGGGAGCTGCAGTTCAAAAACATCTGAAGGACTTCATGTTTTTCACATCTGCTCCAGAAGTGCTGAAGAATACAGTCAAAGAAATCCTTGTTTCTCCACATAAAGATCGCACTCAGGGAAGAATTTGTAAATTCTCCAATGGTCTTTTATGGCACGGAAGAGTTACAGAACAGAAGCAAACCAAGTGAAGAATAAAGTGCTGAACTGAGACCAATACATACAACCATTTCAAGTCTATGCCAATTGCACAGAGCTCTTGTAAAAGTTAATTTTGGGGAATTATAACTCCCAGAAGTCTCCATCTGGTATTGCTAGTAGATAGAACCATAGTGAGTGTTTTTGTTTTGAAAACCTAAAAAAAGGGAGGAACAGAATGTGAGTTATCTGTTCATTTAAATAGCATTTGAGATCACCTTCCATGCTAAACCAGGAATTAGGCTAATTTTTAAAATTTCTATTGTGTTTTGTAGGAGTTTTGAAGGGTCAGGGGAAACAAACCACTATAGGTTGGACACATTTTGGGGGCAAAACAAATTGAATGAAAATTAGCCCAAAGGCCTTGGGAGGCTTCAGAGGTCACACTTGTGGATCCAAAGGGCCAGGTGCCTTTGTTCATTCCTGTTATAAATAATAGGCAAAGCTATATCCAGAAACTGCACCTTAATGTGTATGTGTGTGCGCACATGCATACACATACACAGATATGCATGCACACACACACACACACACACACTTGTGTGTGTTTATGTACCTTCAAGTCACCTGTCTCCATATAGTGACCCCATGAATTGCAAAGGAATACTCAGAGGTGGTTGTGCCAGTTCCTCCCCCTGAAATATAGCCTATATCATCTGATATTCACTAGTAGTCTCCCACCCAAATACTAACCAGGGCTTTTCCTGTTTAGCTTCCAAGATCAGACAGGATCTGGTGCCTTTAGGGTATTTTGGAGGACTAACATTAGGTAAATCTGAAAAAATTAAACAATGAAAGGATGCAAGCCAATTCTGCCAAGGTTTGATTTTTGCACATAGTCAGATGAAAGGTTTTTTTGTTGTTGTTGTGTGTTTCCAAAAGTCCCATTTCAAATCCATTTCACACCTAGTCATTTTTCTTTTAAAGGTGAAAACAGCTGTGATTACATCAGACATTTTCTCATTGAGTCCTCTGCCCGGGGAGTGCATCTTAAGGGGGCTGATGAAGAACCATATTTTGGTAAGACCATCTGCCTATTTTCTTTCAAATATAGATAATTCTAATTCTATGATGCTTTTATATTCACAACCATTGGCTGAGGAGGCTTGGTTTTCACAATCTGTATAATGGGTGTCATGCTGATGCTATAATTACGTTTTACCCTAAAGATGAGTCTTGCTGGATTCAGGTGCTTCTATCTTTGTATCATATTGCTATGAGAACCCTGACAGATCATTCTCAGAGAAGATGTGCCCTTTATGACAAAATCAATGGTGTCCTTATGACAAAATCAAGATTTGCTTTTTGGAATTTATATAATTTTTGAATATTTTCAAGCTGTGGTTGAATCTGTGGATGATTGATTCCGCCAACATGGAGGGCTGACTGTACTTAAGACTGACTTGCTTTTCTGGAAGCATCGCAACATACTTTCTAAATGTCCACCTTTTCCTCCACAAACCTCTCTTATAAGGGACCAATGCCCAACCCCTTCTCCCCTCTCAATTTTAGCCTCTGGCCCTCCATGAAAATAGTCTCACTACACTCCTGCAGCTACATATTTCTAAATAGTTAAAATTAATTAAAATAATTAAAATTAATTCGTCATTAAGCGGCATTAAATTCAACCCACTTCCCCTGTGTATAACAAGGTCCTATTTCCTTTTCCCATTAATTGTGGTGAATGTAGTGTAAAAGAAAAATGGCACAGCATGTTGGGGAGCAGAAAAGAAAATGCTTGAGACTCACATGCAGCCCATGAGGTACACTTTGCCAGTGGCGTCACTAGAGTTGGTGTTACCCCAGTGTGGTAACTCATGCTGTCATCTCTAGGCTGCCTGGCACACGCCACAACTGCACACACCTTCTGCCAGTGACTCCCCTTCCAACTCAGCCAGCAGCCCCACCAGATCTGGAAGGGAATGCCAGGTGGCCTCAGTATCCCATTCCCACCTGTGGCCGCAATCAGAGGTGCCCTGGCTGTTGGAGAAGGGTAGCCAGGGGTGTTTTGGGATGGACAGGAGCAAGGTGTCACCCAGTGTGATCTGATCTCCCCACATACCCCTAATGACATCCCTACATTTTGCTCACCCCTGACCTAAGCTAACCAACTGAAGCTAACAAAATAATGGAGGAAGACAGCTGGGATTTAGAGCAATGAAGGGATCAGGCAGCAGTAAAGTAGTGGGGGCAGTACAAATACTGCCTCTCCTGCTCATAGCCATATCATAAATAACAGTAAGCCACACAGACCTCAGACCTGTCAGAATTCCCCACCCAAAGAATACTCTAACAAAAAAACTCATTTAGGAGTTTATCACACATGAGGAATTTCTCTTAATTTTGAATGAAAAGAAAGTGGGGCCAGAACGCATTCCCGTGAATTCGCTAGTTTAGCGAAATTATGTGAATGCTCATTGCATTTGAACTGGCTCCCCATTGCCCCAAAATAGCATGCCATTGCCTGAATTTGCATGTGGCAGTCTATCACGCAATAACATGAAACCCCATGATTGCGTTCGGACTGACTTCACATTGACTGAATTTGTGTGTGGCAGTCTATCATGCAATAACATTAAACCCCATGATTGCGTTCAGATTGCCATTGGATTATACTTCCAATTTCCCTTGTCTGATAAACTCCTTACTTTCACAAGAGATGAAGAACCCTATAAACAAGAGAGACTTGGCACCACTGTACTAATAAATAAACAAATAAATGGATGCATTTATCAGTAGTAGACTGCATGAAAATTAATTGTTGTTAATTAATTACCAACCACTTTCTCGGTCTCTTTTCTGCAGGAAGTCTTTCAGCATTTGTATATCAACACACAATTATGCCTCTGGCATTACCTTGTAAACTGGTCATCCCAAGTCAAGGTAAATTTGAAATTTTGAGCAAGTAATTATTGTTGCATGCCTTCAACTTATGGTGACCCTAAGGTGAATCTATATTAGGGTTTTCTTGGCAAGATTATTCAGAGGAAGTTTTGCCTTTGCCTCCCTCTGAGATTGAGAGAGTATGACTTGCCCAATATCACCTAGTGGGTTTCCCTGGCCAAGCAGGGACTGGAAACCTGGTCTCTAGAGTCATAGTGCAGTACTTAAACTACTACATTACATTGTTTACTTTGTCCAAATGAAGTACAGGTTGAGCATCCCTTATCTGGAAATCTGAATCCAAAATGCTCCAAAACCCAAAACATTTTTCATGGGTGGTGAAGATAGTGACATCCGTGCTTTTTGTTGATGTTGATTCAAAATACACAAATGTTGTTTCATGCATTTTAAACATGCATAAAATGGAGGGAGAGGGCCAGTAGAATCAGAAGGAATTATTTTCTGAGACTTTGGGTACCAGTACCATTACCATAAATATGGGAGTCATACTGTACAGTTCCCAGAATCCCCACCCAATATAGCCAGTGGTCATTCTGGCTGTGGGATTCTGGGAGTTGTAATCCAAAAACTGACATTGACAAGTTCTGAATTATCAAATATTGTTTCTCTATTGTAGTTGGCAAGTTCTTTTCCACAATCACCTGTGTCTTCATAGTTGATTCCCATTCCCTCTTATTTCAGATTTTACTGGAGGGGAAGAAAAGCTTGCCACAGACTCAGAAGCCTCTCTTCCAATTTCACAGAAAGCTGCTGGTGAGTGTTACAGGAGAAATTCACATTTATTCAAGGACTACTAAATGTACTGAAAAATTAATGTTCTAAATGCACATCTGTAGTTCAGTCTTCTGGTATGCTCTTATTGTGAAATAAGTTTATTTTGCCATCATTCAAACCATAGTATGCCATACCCAAATAAAATGGCATCTTTCTCTCTACCCACCAATAGCAATCTTTGCTTTTGTGAATGCAGTCTGGAGTGTGCTTAAGCACAGTTTGGGAAATTTATTTATTTTTGACTACAACTCCCAGGCAGCATAACAGGTGGTCCATGCTTAAGAACTCATGTGTGGTGCAAACTCTTGTGAGATGATCTCCTGACTAACATGAATTCTCATGAGAATGCTGAAAAATCAGTGGTTCCAGCCATTTTTAGTTGCTGCAAAATCTTCCAAGATCTTGATGCAGCCTCCATGCTCAAAATCATGAAGAGTCAAACCAGAGTAGACTTCAGGAGCCATGGAGACACTATTGAATGTCTCCATGTTTGTCATCCTATGCAGTGGTATTTGGGATAGAAAAGAAATAATGATATTGTGACCCCATTACCTCTGTGCCATGCTGTGCAATGGAGACGTTCTGAATGGCATGGGGTTTACTTCAAGATAACCATGAAAAACTGCTGAGGAGCAGCCCATTCTATACTAAGCACATTGTGGATAAAACTTAGAGCATGGCTGTTAGTTTCTGTAAGTTGCAGTTCAAAAGAATCACTTTTCTAAACTCTTTTAAAATCACTTTCATCTCATTTGACCAACCATTCCATTTATAGTTGCCAGGTCAGGGCTATCCTAGGCCCAGAGATTTTAGGGGCAAAACTTAAAACCTAGAGACAATTCTTTGTGATGTGACAGAGGGCAGTTTCTGGTAATGTTACAAGAGTGATGTTACAAGGGTTAGCCTCTGATGATGCTATTAAACTTGATACCTTAAGCATCAATCACAGTTGCATAGAGCACACTGTTCATATTTTTAAAAAAAAACCTTAAACCTAACAAATGAGGAAGACATATATACAGTCACCCCTCCTTTTTCATGGGGCATCCATTCTGGAACCCCTCACAAAAATGAACTTCTGCTTATATTCAAGCCCCATTTCCCTCTCCGTTCGTCCCTGGCACATAAGTGAGGGACACAAGTCTGAAGAACACGAGATCGGAGGGAGGACTGTATATACACATATATTTTTCAAGACAGTGGTTTCACCCTGAAATTTCTCCCCATCATTCCGAGGACCAGAAAATAAAAGCATGTCATTTCCCAAATCTGGAAAGTCTAATTTGAGTCCAATTGTCCCCAGGTGTTCCCCTGCCTTTTCAAACTACTTTGTTTTTTCTACATTGCAATGCAATTCAAGACCCATCCTGTCCAAAGTGGATGAGCCAAAAGTGTTTTCATGCATCTGGCTGGAGGAATTATGAGAATCCTGCAGCATGCTCTTTCATTATCTTTTTGAAGTTGTTTTTATTTGTTTGATTGATTTTAGTTGTCTATGACTTGAGTTCAAAAATCTATTTCCACTACTGGTTTGTTTGCTCTTTAAGGTTAAAAACACTAACTTCACATTATACCAATACTGGGGGAAGGGGAAGAGATTCATTTTCACTGGAGCCAGCCCAAGGTATTTTGCTGCCAAGGTAGAGGAGCAAATGCCATCTTCCGTCCAAGCCAAGATGTTTAGTTCCCAAAAACAGCCAAATTATTTTACCACTTGAGGCAGAAAACTGAACAAGAATCTCTCCTCCTTTTGGGCAGTTAAAATGCAATAACAACAAATTACAGGTATACTTCAGTTAACAAAGTAGAAGGGTTCATGGGGATTATTTCTTTAACAGGAAATCTAATACCAGAACCAGAAATAGCATGGAAAAAGTAAGGATAGGTTCCTGCACCACAAAAAAAGAACAGCAGTTCCACATGTTGCAGTAAATGTTTTATTCAAAATAATATTCTCATATGAAATGAAAGAAGCAGGTTAGGAAAGCCTTCCAAAGTTTTTTTTTAAACGAACCTTATAGAGGCTGCTTGAAAGCACCTTCCAAAATGCATAAAAGGTTTTTGGGGTTGGTTTTTTTCTCCTTTCACCATTCTCCACCTTTCTGATTATTTTTATTTTGGTGGCCAAACATATAGATATGTAAATGTTTTTTATACACTGGTGGTACTCTGCACCTTTTTCACACATACTCAGTAAGGGATTCTGGACACAGCTGCTGTTTATTTTACCTGCTGTTGATAGGCATACATAGAGCAATAGTAAGATTGACTAAAGTAGAATCTCTTTCCTTCCCAGCTCAAGCTTTATTGCACTGGAGTTTATCACACTGGAGGGAAGTTCCCAAATCCTGTGAATAATCAGGGTTTAAATCCTGGGAATATCCCACAAGAGCAGGATTGTTTTCAGACATGTTGGGGGATTTTGACATTAACCTGAAATTAGCCCATGCAGAAATTGCAAAATAGTGCCTCTTTTTAACTTTGGGATTTTCCTGAAGTTAAAAAGTGGAATGATTTTGTGGCTTTCTGCATGGGTTAATGTCACGTTAATGCCCAAGTTGCGTGATGTCATCTGAAAACAATTCTGCTCTTGTGGGATATTCCCAGGTTTAATCCCCATTAATCCATGGGATCTGGGCACTTCCCTCACATGTGATAAACTCCATTGTTTATTGTATACATGCTACAAGTCCACACTGAAAGTCTGTTTCTCCAGTCCTCCTTCATCACTCTTCCCAGGACAAGAGAAAGGGAAGTGGACTGGCCAGGTGTAAAAGGACTTTGTAAAAAATAAATTCTTTGTCACATGCTTTCTTACCCAAGGTATACCTGTAACTGGAGAACAATTTGCTGCTTATTCTTGACATCCTTTAATCTACTGACTGAGGCAGATTACCTCTTTATGCCTAATGGTCGGGCCAGCACTGAATGTCTTACACCACTGAAAGACATCAGACATTGGCAGTCACAATAGCTAAATGGTTGAATTTCTTTATTTCTTTATTTGCTTGCCTGCCTTACAGTATGCAACCTCTTGTACCTGCACTCGGTGACCATGGAGACTCTCACTGGCAAAGCAGCAGTTCAGAAAGCCGTGTCCTCCACTTTCAAGCAGGAGACTCTGCCTACACCCACCATTGTCCACTTCAAAGTTACTGAGCAAGGAATAACCCTGACGGACATCCAGAGGAAGTAAGGAAGTCTCCTTATCCAAAATACTCGGGACCAGAAGTGTTTTGGATTTTAGAGTTTTTCCAGTTTTGGAATATTTACATATATATAAAATGAGATATCTCGGTGATGGGACTCAAGTCTAAACAAGTCATGTTTAGACTTGAGTCCCATCTTGAGCATCCACAGATTTTGGTGTCCACAGCAGGAGGAATCCAGAATGGATCTCTCATGGATATTGAGGGCCAACTGTTCAAGAATTATAATTTATGAGTAACAGTAGTATTGAAAAAAGTTAGTAAGGATTCTGTATGGTATAGAATGGGAGGAGGTCAATGAGGGGTGTGGCACCATGAGTTTCTGCACCATGTGATGTTAACCCTAGCGATGCTACTGTTATGGATTAGCTGCAAGTCAAACAGATTGTAGTGACAATTTTATACTTGATTGTAGTGACAATTTTTTACTTGAACTTCCCAAGTTCCAGTCCATAGGCTAAGTGGTACGCCCCCACTGCACGGAATCATTCTTTAAGGGGCATTTATAGGAGTGATGCTAAAAGCAAAGATAATATTTTATGTGAGTACACTGACCACAGTTTAAAATGTTCTCTTTCCTGCAGGGTATTCTTCAGGCGGCACTATCCACTGGCTACCATCAGCTTTTGTAACATGGATCCTGAAAACAGAAAGTAAGTAACAAAGATGCTGTTCAGTACAGACCCAGCAGCTAATATTAACGGGCAGCCATATGCAAGAATTTGAGTGTCTCGCCATAGTTTATGTTCTACACAACCATTAGGCAGAGTGAGGCAACATTCTCAGATAGCAGAGGCAGGCAAGCAGCAGTTCTTGTTTCCCAGCTATTACTCCTGAGTCTCTTTGGGCACAAGAGTGCCTTGTCTTCCTCCCTTCTTCAAATTAGTCAGCTACCCTCAGGTACGGTGGAGGGCAATGTCACTTCATAATTGTTGATTCAACTGTCAGTCCAGTTCATTTATCTACACAGAATGGAGTGGGACGGTAGTTTCTTGCTGTTCTTTGCGTAAGGTCTCAGCCTGTCTTAGCCTGACCTTGAGAAACACTTGATTATTTCCATCTAGTCATTGTTTGTATCTGAAAATGTTTTCTGACGTTTCTGAGCAATATATTGGTTTTCTTTCCCAAAGCAGCAGGCCTGCCCTGAGGTCTTTATGTGCACCCAGGGTATAAACCACTGGAGTTTATGGGGTTGATGTGGCAGGGCTTCTACGTAGGTTGGTTCCACACTGTTGAGTCACTGTTCTTGTGTAGTCAGTTGCAAGTGGAACTGAAATGGTGATTCCCTGAGGAATTTTGTTATTGTTGCTGCATGTCTTCAAGTTGTTTTCAACGTATGGCAACATCATAGGGTTTTCTTCGCAAGATTTGTTCAGAGGGGGTTTGCCTTTGCCTTTCTCTGAGGCTGAAAGAGTGTGACTTGGCTAAGGTCACCCAGTGGGTTTCCATGGCTGAGTGGGGATTTGAACCCTAGTCTCCAAGGTCATACTCCAATGCTCAAACCACTAAACTATGCTCGCTATGAATATTGTTATACCGCAACTATATTCCCCATTGCACACCAACAATACCTGTTTCGTAAACTTTAGCCTGAAATCAAGAAATTACATCAGAATTATTCCTTAAAAGAAAGATTTATGAGAGGTGGTGGGGGGGTAATGTATTGCTGTGGGTTAGATATCACTTGGCATAAGAATCACCAAAAATTATACATTCCAACCTTGTTTTCCCAACACATCAAGGTGCATGTTCTGCAACTTGCATCTTATCAGTCTATAAGCCAATTACATGCATGCAGTGAGGGAAACCTTTGTTGTTTGCTTGTTACAATTAAATCCAGCCATTTCTCCAGAGGCCTAAATACAGTAAAGACACCAGATTCCATCTGATCTTGGAAGCTAAGCAGGTCCAACCCTGGTTTGTTCTTGCATGGCCGATAGCCAACAAATACCAGGTGCTATATCAGAGGAAGGAACTAGCACAATCACCTCTTAAGTATTCCTTACCTAAGGAAACCCTATGAAATCAATGCATTTGTCATACATCAACCAGCAATTCAAAGGCATCTACACATACACGTTCCTCAAGACAGCATGTATGACTGTCCTGGTTCCCATTGTATCCTCACCATAACCTTCTGAGGTACTTGAGACTATGAGAATGTAATTTATAGGAACGGTGCAGTGATTAAATGCCAGCACTGCAGACAGAAGGTTGTGAATTCAATCCCAAGGCTCCAAGCCTTCCATCCTTTCGTAGGTCAGTATAATGAGTACCCAGCTTGTTGGGGGCAATTGGCTTACAGATTGTAAAATGCTTAGAGAGTGCTAAATTCACTGATAAGTGACATAGAAATGTAAATGCTATTACTATAACTGGTCAAATACTAGGTGCTGTAAGCTATATTTTAGAGGAAGGAACTGGCAAAACTACCTCTGAAGTTTTCTGTGCCTAATCAAACCCTATGAAATTAATGTGATCACCATTGGTCAACAGACAACCTGAAGGCACATACATATATACATTCCTCCATACAGCGTGTGTGGCTGCCCTGATTCCCATTTTATCATCATCATAATCTTCTCAGGTACTTGAGACCGTGAGAGGGCACCTGGTCAAAGGTCACCCAGTTTACATGACTTGGATAGGACTAGAACCTGAATTTCCCAAGTTCCAGACCAAGGCCAATGTGATTTTAGGCTGCATCAGTAGAAGTATAGTGTCTAGATCAAGGGAAGTAATAGTGCCACTCTATTCTGCTCTGGTCAGGCCCCACCTGGAATATTGTGTCCAGTTCTGGGCACCACAACTTAAAAAGGATGTGGAGAAACTGGAGCGCGTCCAAAGGAGGGCGACTAAAATGGTGAAGGGTCTGGAAACCATGCCCTATGAGGAACGACTCAGGGAGCTGGGGATGTTTAGCCTGGAGAAGAGAAGGTTAAGAAGTGATATGATACCCCTGTTTATATACTTGAAGGGATGTCATATTGAGGAGGGAGCTAGCTTGTTTTCAGCTGCTCCAGAGACTAGGACCCAAAACAATAGATGCAAGCTCCAGGAAAAGAAATTCCACCTCAACATTAGGAGAAATGTCTTGACACTAAGGGCTGTTCGACAGTGGAACAAACTCCCTCAGAGTGTGGTGGAGTCTCCTTCCTTGGAGGTCTTTAAATAGAGGCTGGATGACCATCTGTCGGGGCTGCTTTGATTGAGATGATCCTTGTGTTCTCTTCCAACTGTATTATGCTATGATTCTATGATTCTATTACTGTCTCGAGCCTAGTTTCAATTGTTGAAGGAGCCAGCTAGTAATGGTCCAGATTCTGTGTCTGCTCCCCAGAAATGGTGGTTGTCTGCCTCTTTTCTTTCTCAGTGTCACTTCCTGCTTTTGTTGCAATATATATTTTAAAAAATCATACTGGTACTGCTGTGTACTCACGGGAAATTCTTTTGTAAAAATCCAGTTTAATTTGATGCTATTGCCTGTGCAATGCCACTGGAATGATTTTTATTGTACACAAATTTAAAATTAATGAAGGACGTGAATGTGTTGTGCAACATTAACACTTCAGCCGGGAAATGGTGGAGCGTCACCACTCTTCCCACCAGATGCATCAGTAGCACTGTGCCAGTCCACACAGGATGGCACTTCAGTTGTGTTTGGCAGCAGCCTTGTCTGGATTCTACACAATAACTGAGAGAATGGATGATGACAAGCTCAGCTTTTAAAAGCTAGGGTTGGGAAGCAACCCAAAACCCTTGGCACTGATGATTCCCAGAAACTTTTGAGTGTTGCCTGAGGTTGGTCACAAGCCAGCTTCTGTGTACAGAGCCTGAATCTTTCCAGTTTGTGTTGAATGACAAACTGTATAGTCGCAGGACTTGCAACAACTGACATACTGCTCAGACTCCCATCTTAAAGAATACATTCCTCTAGACTTCTGTTACAGGTTTCCCAATTTTAACATCCTACGGGAAGCAACCTATAGTATAGGGAGAACACAATACAGCCCATGCACCACGCCCAACCCTTGAGATTCCAAAGGGCAGCTCATGGAGGGCCCCCCCCCGCAAAGCCTGCATGGGCCCCAGACCATCCCAAATTAAAAGATTAGGTAATTTTCACTGCCTAAAACCCCACTCCAAAGTCCTCACATAGGCCGGTTACACACCGGCACTTTAGTGCATGACGAGCATGCACTAGAGTTACAAAAGGGCGGTGCTTCCGCACCGCCCTAACCCTAGTGCATGCCCGTCATGCACTAAATGGCGGCGACCCTTTCATATGGCCGCCACCGTGAGGACGTCACGGCCGCGCCGCCTCTAGACGGGGCGGCACGGACGTGACATCCTCAATCTGCGGCAGGGCGCCTAGGGCGCCCTTTCCGTGGACCAGGAAAGAGCTCAGTTTCGGAGCTCCTTCCTGGTCCGTGGCGCCGCTTTGCTTCGCTGGGCGCAGCCTTCAGACGGCTGCGCCCAGCGAAGCAAGGGAGAAAGGGGCCAAGCGGCCCCTTTCTCCCCCTCCCCGCCGCCGCGGGGTGTCCTTGGGGCTTGAAGTCCCAGGGACACCCCTTTTCACGCTGCGGGGAAGCGCCGTTTTGCCACTTCCCCGCAGCCCGAAAAGCGGTGGATCAGGGCCTCAGCGGCTGCCGGTGTAATCACTGAAGCCCCGATACTCCGGGGAAAGGGGCGGGTTCAGACCGCCCCAAATGGGCAGTCTATAACCCGCCATAGGTTTTTTTAAAACACCTTTAAAAAGCTTAAAATCAACCAAAATCAAAGCAAGAATTGAAGCAATGTCACTACCATTTCTGTCAGTGATGTGTTCCATTGCAAAGTCAGGATTTGTAGTTTATGGAGGCACCAGAGAGCACTGAGGGAGAAAGCTAAATATCTCACAAAACTTCAGATCCCAGAAACCCACAGTATTGAGCTATGACAGTTAAAGCAATGGCAAACTCCATTATTTTTGCAGTGCAAATGCAGCCTAAGTTGCTGGTCCTGTTTTAGAGATAGGATTCAGCACCTTAGATGATCTACAGTCTTTTGACGTGGTAAGCACCAATACTTTGAACCCTGATAACATCTTGAATGGTAAGAGTCAAAAAGTACTCTCCACAAATGAATTCAGCTTTTAATGCAGCATGGCCTCGTGGTTGTGGGAAAGGGTTCGAAATAACCCAAGACGCAAGTGCTAAAACAGGGGTGAACAAAGTATAACTATGCAGGGTCCAAATGCCACTTTTGCTAAGTTTGATATTTTTAAAGCACTATTTTTGAGTAAGATCAGGTTGTTCTTTTAACAGGTCAAGAACTAGCAAATTCTCCCAGAGCATCTACTAAATCATAGAGCACCCACCATTCTGTAAGGCTTACAAAGGAATGATTAAAATATAAGATATTCTTTAAAATATTTGAACTAAAATCTTCTTTTGAACCAGGAGAAAATTTCTATATTTGTTATTTACTATTCCATTCAGAGAGCAACCTCGGTATATACAAAGTCTAACGTTTCTCTCTTTTTTTTCTTCCTGTTTTTGTTTTTAAGGTGGCAAAAATTTTCAAAAACCTCAAGGTGAGTTATATGAATGGGCTGAGTAACAAGGTCCTGTTGGAATATATGAAGGCTAGGGGATATGATCGGAGGCGTTCGATATCAGTCAGGGGAATTTTCTTTCAACCTGTGCCCAGAGAAACAAATTTGTAAAGCATCAGAAGGGGGAAAGCAAATAACAGACATGTCATTAAAAGCCAGAGACGAGACATACATACCTTAATGGTAAACTAATCCCCACATCCTGATTCTGTTTACTTGAATGCATGTCCCACTGATTTTAATAGGACTAACTTGCAAATGCTTGTGGTAAGACTATTGCTTCTGTCCATTTACTATTTATATTCTTCATTTATTTTGGATTTGGAACCTGATCTTTGCCTCTGCCCCCTGCAGTTGTAAAACAAATTACTGTATATAACAAATTAATGAACGGTGGGGAGAGAAATGGGTACATAATGCAGTTGAGTCAGTTTGGCTAGTGTCTATTTCCCTCTCCATTGGAAATTTGCAATTTAAATTCCTTTTAAACAAATGAATACAAGAGAAAGGAAAGGCTCTTCTGTGTCTTTTTGCCTCTTCCTGTAACTGGAAAATATATATATTGTGCAACGTAAGTAGATGGATACATCCCTAAACCACAAAGTGACACATTACCCTGCCTAAAGACGGATGTAAGCTATTGCTTCTGTCATGACTGTAAAACTATCACTTCAGGATATGTTTCCTGTCTGTCTCTTGCCACAGGATCTTTGGTGTCATTGCCAAGAGCCCATCAGATGCTGAGAATATTTGCCACCTCTTCGCAGAATATGATGCAGTACATCCAGCTTCTCATGTGATTGACTTTATCAATAAACTTCTACCTGCTGCTTTAGGTTCTGCTTAATGCTAGATGATTTCATTTCCGAGCAGCCCCTCTGCGCCTAAAGCTTTCTTTAGTTTTAAAAACTGCCTGGGTTGCATTTTGGAAACTCATTAAGGCATCAGGCAAATGTAAGCTGCTAGTTAGAGGGATGGAGTAAAACGTAGCAATTGGAAATGGCACGTTGTATGTCTGGAGCAAGCAGTGTGAGCCAGATGTGGAGCTTCAGATCCGATGTGGCCAGCAAAGCCATTTTGTAATTTTCCAAGTCTCAAACTGGGACACTCAAACTCCCCCCTCCCCATGACCTATAGCATCCCTCCAGCCTCTGAAGGGAGCAACAGATCATTTCTCTATGCTTTTAGGCATGGAGAGGATGACCTTTTTTTAGGGAATCAGAGGACTTCCTTCACCTGGGTCTCTCTTCAAACTGAACTTCCTTTCACAGCCATTTCTTGGGTAGCCTTCCAGGAACATCCTATCCAGCCACATCCAGGTCTCTGTCGTAAAGGGACAGTCAACTTACCAAGCACCTACAACTACAGAGATCTACTTTCAAAGTCCAGTTCATTTCTGTGCAGGCTCTCACTAAAGTTTTCTGCCTCAAGATAGATTATTCAGCTAGGATAACCAAGTAATTTCCAATCTCTTTTTACCCTTTGGGACAGTATATCAAATTGAGTGTGTCTTTGCTAAAAGGGAATGTATTCTAGTCACATGAGACGTTGCTCATGTCCTCAGGAGAAGTCTGCCATCAGCAATATTATTCATTGTTATGTCAGAGGTTTTGAAATAATATCGATATTGACTTGTTTTCAATGTATTTACCCATTTCCTTCTTGCATTTACTGTAATGATACAAGGGCAATATAATAAATAAATAATTTTACAAGCTATTTTGACTCTATTTTTTTAAAAAAAACATCTTTTGGCTGCTTGCATGTTCCTCCAGTGTTATTATCACTATTATAGGGTTGTTAGCTTTTACTAATTTAAAGGAAGACGTAGAACCAAAAGTGTGATTGTTTCTTTCAGCACAGCTCCACAGTCTAGTGCAGTGCAGTTGGCTTGAATCAGGTAAATGCTTCCTGTGCCACCAAAGCTACTTGTTGGAGGATGGAACTGCAAGCAGCTAAAGCAGTGGATCAGACAACAAGCTGTAGTTTGTCTTTGTCTGCAGAAACAGGCGATAGGAAAAAAGCTTGGAATTTTACTTTTAAAAGGGATTTAGTTATCTTACTTGTTACACCACTCAACCAGTCATCCTTCATTATTGCTACTACAGTTCAAAAAAGTAAATTACTGAATTTCATTACTAACACATTACAATTATTGTAACTGTGCCACTGAAAAATACAGGAAAACTTGCTCTGGTTCCTCTCATTGTTGATCATCATAATTCTGAGTGGATTTCCCAACTTGCCCCATGCATCCAGTTACTGGTATGGTGCCCACCTGCAGAGGCAAAGCACATGGCTCTCGCTTGCACTGAATATATAGCAAAATATTACAGGAATTCCATTCTTATCTAATGCGTTAGGGACCAGAAGACTGTCAAAAAGTGGAATTGATTGGGTAAACCCAGTCTCTTTTTAGTTTTCAGCAAGACTGAACACTAGATGTCACCAATTCATCTGAGAGGGGGATAGACCCAGTATGCCAAGTAAACAAACAGAGAGAGAAAGAGAAAAAGTGTGCTTAGTCAACTGAGAAAAAAAGCAGCAGCAATGGTTGAAAGAGAAGGCCAGAAATCAAAGGTGTAATACATATGGCTATAATTCAGATCTGACATCCAAAAATGAACCATCAAAAAGACGGGGATGGCTATACTTCTACGCACTGGGCAGAAGATGGTCACTGTCCTATATAATACTTTAAGGATATCAGTTTTTCCTCAGACTAGTCAATTTTCCCATGAAGGAAACAAATTGGTTCCCCCTTTGCATGGCTGAATAGGCACCTGCCCAGTATAAACTTGCCCAGCTGTAGGGGTATTCAAAAGAAGGACTTGAGGTGATCAGTTCTTGAAGCCAAAACTGTATAAATAAAAGGAAGGCTTTCAATGGGCTCTTATAAGCGCATAGCTGAGAGAGTTTGAGAAGTCATTTCCACACCAAGAAGATTTCAATATATTTCAATGTTTAACTGATTAATTTGTAGTCTATGTCACTCAAATCTAGTAAGTATTCAATATCCTTTTCTTTTTGCACTGCCCTCTCCTTTTACATGTTACCAGCCAATATTATCACTAGGATCAGTGTTACCTATAAAACTAGGGTTTACTATTTTGAGGAAGACTCAGAAACATTAAGCCCAGTTTTACACACACACACACACACACACACACACAAATACATTGCTGGGATAGTTCTTTCAGAGCTTCCTTGTTGTTGTGCCTTCAGGTCATCTCTGACATACAGAGACCCTAAGGTGAACCCACCACATGGTTTTCTTGACCAGATTTGTTCAGAGAGGGAGTTGTCTTTGCCTTCCTCTGAGGCTAAGAGAGTGTGATTTGCCCAGTGTCACCCATTGGGTTTCCATGGCTGAGTGGGAATTCAAAGCCTGGTCCCCAGAGCCACATCCAATGCTCAAACCACTGCATCATGCTAGCTGAACTTCATACAGGATGGTAAACCCTAATTTTGTACATAACCCTGTGTTAGTCACAGATGAGGTATGTGTCTGTCAGTCTGCTATTGAGGTGTATTTTTTGGATGACGATTCAACCTCATTCATAAGGATGAAGGACTCTTCAATTTCTGTGTCTCCCAGCTTCTCATTTTTCCCGGTCTTAAGGTGGTTCCTACTCTTTTCCTCTACTGGTCTGCAAGTTGTGTTTTTTTTTTCTTAAAGTCCACATGACCATCATGTGCATTGAGTAGGAAATCCCTCAATTTTTCCCATCATGAACAGTAACAGAATAACAGCAATAACAAATCACTATCCTTTATGAATCTTGCCAAGAAAACCCTGTGATAGGTTCGCCTTAGTGTCACCATAAGTTGGAAACAACTTGAAGACACACAGCAACAATAAACCCTTTGTGATGTCCTCACACTGCCTATGGATAAGCCCTAAATATGATCTAAACAAATGTCCCTTCCATTCACACTGAAAACTGCCCAGTTTGACCTTCCACCCCATATTTTTCAGTTTTGGAGACCATGATTTCTAATTTTTTTCACACACAAAAGTGAGAGAAATATGTTTTTATGCTCCTGGTCTCTGCTGGATAGGTTTATGGAGCAGTTGCTTGATGAAATTGCTCCAAAGTTGTCCTTTCTTCTTTTCTTGCAAGCAGATAGTAAAAGCTCTTTAACTAGATTGCAGTCTCTTGCAGAAAAGGACCCATACCTCTTAGTCCTGAGCCCCACAGGGGGTGCCAATAAGTGCACTTTTGGTTCAATCCGACTTTCACTCACCATCTCAAGTTTGGAAGAGTCTTGTCCTCACTGGTGCAGTCCTGTTTTGATTAAAGCAAAAAAACATAGTCACTCTTGTTAATGTTCAAAGTTGGCTTTTTATTTCCCTTTTTAAAAAATCCTGGCATATTACAATCCAACTCTCTAAGGGCATCTCGGAAAGCATCTTATGCAATTCAAGAAACAAGGCTCTGCCTTTTAATTTACTCTTATTTTTGACAATTGCATCTCATAAAAAACACTTTTATAATCGCACAGGGGGCTATGAAGAGGCAAACACTTTGGCTCCCCAGCTGTCAGTGGAATCGGGCGCTTTCTAGGCCGGCTGTTTTTCCTTCTCAGTTTTTTTTCCCCTTCGTTTTATTACTTGGATTATAGTTTCTTTTTCTTTAACGGACTCTGCGGCGCTATATCAGATTTGCAGAGGAGGGAGATTTGGCATTTTATGTTCAATTTTTTGCCACAGAGAAGGAGGTGCAGAAGGAAATCAAGTCTGGTTCTTAGTTCTGTGGAGTAACAATTGCTCATAAATTCAGAACTGTAAGGGGATCATAAGAGACTAAAGGAAAAAGGACCACTTTTTTAAACCATGGCCCACAGTTTACTAATGTTATTTAGATATTGCTTTCCCAAAAATCTTCCAAATACTTAACAATAAGGATCTTAGTATAAAAGAGGAGTGAGCAACTATCAAAGGGATGGGAGTTGGTTTGTTTTTTTCCCCCTCATGAAACCTTTCCTCACAGGCCACAGTGTTACTTCCAACATGACTGGGAAATTACCCAATATCACTTCTGGTTTCAGTTTGTGATAGAAAAAAAAACCCAATTTTTCCACTTTTCCAGGGGCTGAGGGGACAGTTTGGGCAAAGGGCTCCAAACCATCATGTTCTTTTGACAATTCTGAGAAATTGGGTACTTTTTAAAATTGGGTTGATAGGCTTTGTGAGTTTCCTGGAGGAATTCAGAATCTGCACATGGACCACAGGCCACCCTTTGCACCCCTATTATAGAGGGAAAGGGGGAAAGGAGTGTTGTGGCACACCACATTTCGCCAGTGGGATAGATGCGGGATTTAAACAAACAAGCTTCATTTATATACCACTTCATACCACCTAAGCCGTGTCTAAGCGGTTTACAACTGTAAGCTAATTGGGTAAACAATCTGGGTACTCATTTTAGTGACCTCAGAAGGATGCATGCCTGAGTCGAGTTTGAGCCCTTTTGCTGATCTTGAACTCGCAACCTTATGGTTTTGAGTGAGTGGCTACAGTACAGGCATTTAGCCACTGCGCCACCAAGGCTCCCAAAGACAGGTTTTATTGCACTGCCCCATAGCTGGGCAGTATGTAACCATATGCAACCTGGGCTTCTCCAGGCTTCCCGCACAGTTTATCAAACACGTGTTTGAAAAACTGCCTGAGAAGCCCAGAAAAGCATAGATTACATACGGGTTGCTTACTGCCCAACTATGGAGCAGTGTGATAAAATCCATCTTTGACTGTTAAATCCCACATCTACCCTGCAGGTGTATTGGTGGTGTGATAATCTCCATAACTCCAGGCTTAACCAAGCCTCTGAAAAAGGAGCTCATTTTTACACCTGTAAAACATTTGGAAGATGGTGAAAGAGGGCAGAACAAACAGACTTTCAGTGTCATGTTGCAGCAGTGTGTCTGCAGGAATCAATACAATAAAGCTCAATCTGAGAAAGAAAAAGATTTGGCTCTAGCCAAGCCTACTGTTGGTGTGTGCATTTTGCCTACAATGAACATGGTAACAGCAGCTGCCTCCAGCGTCCCTTAATAAGCATATGTGAACTGCAAAACAGAAAGAAAAAGGAGATCAGTGTGCCTCACCAGGCAACCACAGCATATTTTTAAAAAGCTCATAGGTCTATGTGTTTAGAGACAGTGTGGTGTAGGACGGGTTAAAATAAGCTTCTTTTTCAGAGGCTTTGTTAGTGGAGGTATGCCTGTAGTTATGGAGATTATCACACCACCAATACACCTGCAGGGTAGATATGGGATTTAACAGTCAAAGATGGATTTTATCACACTGTTTCAATGTTGGACTACAACTCTAGAGACCAGGGCTCGATTCCCAGTCCAACCATGAAACTCACTGGGTGACCTTGGGCATGTCACATGCTCTCAGCCTCAAGCGAAGGCAATTGCAAACTTCCTCTGAACAAATTTTGCCAAGGAAACCTCATGATAGAGTCGCCATAAGTCTAAAAGGACTTGAAGGTACACAGCAACCAACAACAACTCTGTGTTTACCGTATATACTCGACTATAATTCGACCTCATGTATAAGTCGAGAGCAAGTTTGGGGGCCAAAATTATGGACTTTGCTATGACCCGTGGATAAGTTGAGGGTAAAATTTAGGGGCATATAGCAAATGATCTAAAGGATGAAGCAAAGCAAAACAATGTCAAATAACTTGTAAAATTCCAGCAGACATAACTGTGCTTACTCTTAAGGTTGGATGGATGAGAGAGTAGAAGGGGTCAGTGCTTCACACATTATGCGCTTGCTTTTCATTGGGAGATGGTTCCTTCTTTTAAATAAGAGTTAAGAAACAGTACTTACATTGACCTGTGGATAAGTCGAGTCAGTTTTTTGGGGTCAATTTTTTGATCTAAATTTCTAGACTTATACATAAGTATATACAGTAGCCGCCAAAATAGAAATAATTTTTTCTTTTCTTTTTTAAGTGGAAGCTGGTGAAAGAAAAAAAATGATCCTTGGATGCATTTTGGAAGGAATCTTCAAGTCATCTTGAAAAGATTCAATAGGTTTTTACTTTACTTGACCTGACAGGGTTGCTTCATTTCACATGTGCATATTGTATGTTTTGAATAAAAGGTTTGCTGAAACACATTGAACTGCTTTTCTCTCCGGTGGTACAGTTACCTCTCCTTGTTCTTTCCATGTTAGTTCTGCTTCTGATACCACATTTTCTGCTAAAGAAGTAATGCCCCGTCTTGTTAACTGAGGCATACCTGTATTTATTTTAGCTCAAATTTTTATGGACTACAGTCTAATGTTGAAATTGGTTAGTCTTAAAGGTTTCATAACACCCGCTTTGCCATCCTTCTTTTCATAATGCAATAGACTAAAATAGCTCTTTTTAAAAATTGTAGTGCACGATCTCAGTAAGATGAACAAAAAGAGCCCTGAAAAGGAATTATAACCTTTCTCTTACAGACTGCTTGCAGGAGGAGAGACACTATTGAGGCTGTCACAACAGATTACCTAAAGCAGAGGAAAGAAAACACCTCCAGATGTTTGTAGACGGCACCTCCAAAGAATTTCCATCATCTTGGTCTCAGGCTTTATGGGAGTTGTAGCCCCAGACATCTAGAGGGACAAAGGTTCTCCAGTCCTCACTTAAGGCCTCTCTGTAAACTCATCACTTGTACTGAGATTTTGAAAGGAAACTTTGTAGTTTGGAGCTCAGCACTGAAATTTCTGTGCAGTTCTCTTTTGTAGAAACCACAGAGAAAAGGCCTCCCTGCCTCCATACATATCCTGCCTATCATACATGATGAACCTCAACATTACAGAATATTCCATAAAGCCTCACTTCTCGCATACTCTGCTGTGACCAAGAAATAGAATTTGGGACTGGTGGTATAGCATTTGATCTAAGTGCCAGGATCATTCAACAGAGACAGCAACATCCTCCGCTACCCACCTAAGACTATTTATTCTGTTCTCTCTGAGCTTAGCTGCAAATCTCACAATGTTTAGGAAAAAAATGATTTTCCCTCTGTAAACAACCCAGGACTGTTTCATCCAATACCTTGCCTGGCAAAAACATAGCCAGGAGATCAACTGCAGTGGTGTCCAGATTCATTGTTAGAAGTGTAGCAGTTGCTTCCCCAGGAACAAGGATGTGCTGCTAACACAGCTGACAACAGATGTTGACAACTGAGATGAAAGCCACTACTGCAAAATGAGTGAAAAGGCTAGAGAAGCAATGGGAAAAGCTCAATTTCTAGGTTGCATTCACCTTGCACACCTTTTCGGTAGCCCCCCGAAGTTCTCCCTGTGCTCCTACATTGAGTAGCATAATTTATTTATTTAGTTGGATGAAAAAGATAAAACTGTTGCATGAAGTGGTGGTGAAAACAAACACTGCCATCCTTTCCAAGTCCCCGAATCAACTGAAAATTGTTTCCAAAAGTGAAAACCAAAGGTAGATGCTAGTTATTTGGAGGAAAGATTTTAAGGACCAGAAGACACAGGAAGTATGATGAGGACAACGGAGGAAAGTGGGAAGAGGAGAGGGAAGCCGGAGCATTTTAAAAGCAGCTTAAAAAGTGAGGTGACACAGGATTAATTGGGCTATCCTTGCCAAATCAGGAATGTATGAACTTTGCTTTCGGTTCATTCTGGGTCACTTTATCCCCAGAAGACAGGGTGGCCCTACATTAGTGAGAAGAAGATATGGCCACATCATGGAGCAGATGTTATGGGCATGGAGCAATGGCACAAATGCTGGAAGGCACTCTCTCTTCCATGTAGTCAGCACTGTATCTCACATTTCCTTCCTTCAGCTGCTAGTTCACTGTCTTCAAGTGTAGTGGAGACCAGTGTCCTGTTGCCATTGTTGAAGTATGATTTAATTCAACAAATTACCTTTTTGTCACAGAATGGATGAAGGAGGTTGTAATTAGTAATTTGCCTTGGGCAGCAAATGTCTTGGGCCAGCTCTGCTGTCTATGAAAGCTTTCTGCCTAGGATTTCTCAACCACTTGAGGCTCACACTCAAATACACAGGGGAACGGTGGCTGGGATCATAGGGTTAGACCTGGAGCTGGAATCACACAGCCTTCCACAAGTTGTTGGATTACAAACTTCCAGCTATTTTGGCTAGGGCTGCTGGGATCTGCAGTAAAACAACATCTGGAGGGCTGCGTGATTCTCATAATTTGTAGTTGTACTTGGCAAGAACAGAAAATGGCACCTGGTAGGTCGAAGGTTCTGGCTGTACTTCTTCTCTTTGGAGGGAACTGAAAGACACTGATGGGTTGGAATATAGCAAGATGAATAAAACCAAATGACTTGCTCATTAATTCCACCCTCACTGAAGATTTGACTCCTTCCATTGATGTCCTTGAGAATAATACTAAAATCACAAGACTCCAAATAATAAAGGTCTTGACGTGTTGCTACATTGCACTGCAGAATTCCTTCCTTCCTTCCTAACAGGAAGTGGTGGAAGCAAGCCAGTGTAATCTGGTATGGAGTACTGGCATAGGCTTTACTTCAGATAGATAAAATGCAGTTTTAGCATTTGGAGTTAAAATATAAACTAAAATGGGATTGTGATCTGGAATGCTGTCTGGGGGAATGAAGGCAGTGTTTAATTAAAGAGAGAGAGGTGCCAAGGTTCAGGCCTGAATGGAACCCTTGCTATTTGTGGTGGAAAGAAATATTTTTCTTTAATTCTAGGTCCACAGGGATAGGCTGCATTTTCTTTGAGGTGATGGAAAGGTGCCCTATATTTCTGGAAGTGAATACATATATTTCTGTCTTAAGAGAAAAGTCATGGCAACTGGTGGACAGGGTGGCTGTAAAGGACCACTGTTAAAGGGAGCAAAGGTGAGGCAACAAACTAAGACTAGCATCCAGAGAAATATTTTCTCCACGTCTTACCTATCAGGAGGCCTTATAATGGAGAAACCACATTATATTAAAATGCTCCGGCTTCCTTCTCCTCTTCCCACTTTCCTCCTTTGTCCTCATCTTACTTCAGTTGCTCTAAACTGAGTTTAAGGGTCCAAGTAGTTTGCACTCAGCTAACTCAGCAATGGGGAGAGAAAAAGATGGATTGAATTTTTCTCTTCCCAGTAGGCTCAAACAAAAGCAATCTGCTACAGCATCTCCTACTTTGTCTATTCTTCCTCATTTATAACTCTTGACATCTTGACAACACTATGAAGTTCTTCAGCCATACATGTCCCACTTTTCATCTGTAAAATGCTGAAGGGCATGAAAGTGTTGGCATCCAAACACCTCCATGATGAATAGAAAATTACTAGGGAAAGGGGAACAGTGATCACCTACAAGGGTGAAATGTGGCACACAGCAAAGTCCAATCAGCCTCTTAAACTGTGGCCCTTCTTCCATTAGGTCCCTGCTGGAGCTTGGGAAATTTCCTTTTTGGGACTACAACTACCCTAATCCCCCAGTGAGCATTGCCACTGGGTTGTTCCCAAAAAAGTCATGAAAAATGAATAGTATCATGTCATGCAATGTATCAAAATGAGTAATAACAGCAAGGAAAAACGACAACAAAAAGTTCCGAAGATTTGGCTTAGTCATTAGTCCCAACTAGAATAGGTCCATTATATAAAAAGGATTTAAAAAGAAAAAGAAATGTTGAATTCCCATTCACCAACTGAGTCAGTGGTTCTAGTGTAGTCAGGGCAAACCATTAGATTTAGGCCCTAATTTTTATAAGGCCATCTATGTACGCACATGCACTCCAGGATGTGCTGGTGCTGAACATGCATTTTGCACTCGCTGATAAAGGAGCAAGGTCTTCTTGCCAAGAGAGATTTATTTAATGGAAAAATTGTCATCAGGTGCCAATTGGGGGAGGGGGAGGGCAAGCATCAGTGCCAAGCCCTGGCACGTGCCCAGATGGTGGGAAGCCTCTTTCGCCCTTGAGTCCTAATTGAAAAATGATGACAGAGCCCAGCAGGTTTGGATCATGAAGTGGAGTCCAAGGGTTTTCCGAGCTGGAATGTTTGCTCTTGGTTGCCCCCACACTCCCTTTTAATTGCTTTTTGAAAGGAAAAGAAAACAGCTTTAAGATGGGCCTTAGAAGGGAAAAGGCTGCACCAAGGTCCCATTCCCATTACCACCTGCTGCAAAGCCTGGGCTGAGGAAAGATTTTTTGAGGGGATGAAGATAGTTGTGAGGATTTTATGCATATCCAATTCCAAGAAGAAGGGTGGGTTTTTATTTTGTTTTTAAGATAAATAAACAAACAAGATGGGCCTTCTCAGTACGCTGGTTTTCTTTTCAGTACTGTTATTTGCTAGCCTTTCTTAGAGCTTTAAAAATAAATGCCCACTGCACCCACTCTCAGATAATAATCTGGGCCTGAAATTGGAAATGCAAAGCTTTCCAAAGTCTGATTAGCACCAAGGGTCTCCGGTGGTGAAACATCTGAAGTAGCAATGAAGACAAAAGCCTATCTGAGTATTTACAGTGTAACTTTTTTTTTCTCTTTTCATCATGGAGTAGTCACAGCCATTAGGAAAATGGCATCCAAGAAAGAAAATATGATGACTCGGAAGACTTTTAGAGGAGCTTCCTTCTTATATTCTGAATGCTAGCCATTTTCTATGGCCTTTATTGCACACAGTCATCAAAGTGGCATGATAACTGCATGTTCAATTCCTCCTCCCATATGATGTTGTGCTGTTGTGTGGTTGAACCCTAGGAGATTGTAGTAAAAGTGAGTCTTCATTCATATGAAAAATCTGCTACCCATACCTCCTTCCACATAGGGTTCTCAAAGTGAAAACTGGAAACAGATCCTATACCTTTCATAGCCGCATAGAAGAAGGCATTTCATCAGATGTTGCTTGTTACCTGGTTGCTCAACCAACACCTGATACAATTGTTTCTTCTTTACATCCATTATTGCATCCATCTCCCATTTTCACTCTGGCAACCCTATGAAGGTATGGAAAATAACTGCAGTGTGGTTGCCTAGCAAAATTAGTGGATGCCCTTCCACAACTGGTTTTCTATTCCCTGGCCCAGACTCTCGACTTTGCATTTCACTCAGAGTTGCCAACCATAGGGAAGCCAGGCTGAAAACAGGAGAAGGTTCCTGTACCCTTAATGATTGTATAGAAGCAAGAATTTCAACATGTGTTGCTTATCATACAACAAGGTCTGCAACACCTGTTGAAATTCATTCTTTTACACAACCATTCAGGATACAAGAGCTTTCTCCAGTTTTCAGTCTGGCAATCCTAACCAGGTTTTAATCAAAAGCCTTTCAGGGTCCCACCAGCTCCTCCCAACAACACTGTTGCCATTCCCTCTTCCATCTCTCTCTCTCTCTTCTTGGCCAAATCTGACCACTTGCCAAAGGAGTAGGAACATGATGCTACTTTGCTTCTCATTATGAGGCCAGTCTAAGGCATTTTGTTGCCCGAGGCAAATTCCCCCAATCCCAGTATCTATTCCCTGTACAGTAATAAACTAAACTGGCATCTGAAAGTTATTTCCATTTTGGCAGTGGGACAGTGTCTTCAATTGCCCCTGAAGGCAGAGGACTGGTTTTGGGGATGGAGAGGCAGAGTTTGGAAAGTAAGAGTTCCAAAGCTGGCAAATATACTCAACTGTTGTTATACTTAACAGTTTTTAAAAGGACCTCTTTGTGTAGCCACTTCTCAAAAATAAGCAAAATAGGCCTAAATCCAATTGTTCATTCCAACTGGAGCAGGCTTCGTGGGTCAACGGAGACCTCGGTAAGTCAACAGGGTGGCATGTAAGCAAAACTGATTCCAGACGTCTGCTCTAGCCGGAACCGACAATGGGATTTATGCCTTATTGTTATTGTTTTAACTGTTGGCCTATGATACCAAACATATTATTTTCCTGTCCACCTGTTTTATCAGCACAACACCCAGAATCAAAGGCTGAAGTAGCAGCGTGAAGCACACGTTGCTGCCTCACTATCTGGTCCCCAAATTGTGCTCTTTAGGGGATTTTGGATTTCAGCTTCCAGAATCCCATACTATTGGCCAACATGGTTGAGGCTTCTGGGAGCTGAAGTCCAAAATCTCTTAAAGGGCACAGTTTGGGGACCACTGAAAGCCATGTGGTAGTCCTCCTCACAACCATGTAATGAGGTTAATGCCCCATAGAGGTAAGAGCACTGAGAGAGAGAGAGAGGCGGGTAACAAGTAAATAGCAGCATCAGCATTAGTAGCAGTAGTAGTAAATCAAAAGTTATAGATACAGCACTAAAGAAGTTAGGTTATCTTTTGTTAAGTTATAACTTAAAATTGATTAATTATTTGTTCTTGGAGGGATTAATGAGTCACACTTTCTCATGATGTAACCAAAGTAAGACCACTTCAGTTTGGTCATCTTAGCTTTCAAGGAGATTTCAGATTTGATCTGATCAAGGACCCATTTGTTTCTTTTTGGCTGTCCACAGTTTTCCTAGCATTCCTCTTCAACACCATATCTCAAATGATTGGATTTTCTTTTTATCTGCTTTCTTCACTGTCCAAATATCATATCAATAGATGGTGATGGGGAGTACAGTGGCTTGGACAATTCTGACTTTAGTGCTCTATTGCATATCTTTAATCTTTAGGATCTTGTCTAGTTCTTGAAGAGATTGTATGTACACGCTGTGTAAATTTACAGCACTTTATAAATAAAGGTTAATAATAATAATAAATAATAGCTGCCCTTCCCATTCCTAGTCTTCTTATTTCTTGACTGCAATTTCCATCGAGTGTAATAATCTCTTCTGATTAATGTTTGATCCCAGTATGGGTACTCTTTAACTGTTTTGATTTCCTCATTGTCTAGGTTGAATTTATTTCTTCTAAATAACACTAGGAAAGGTAGAGGGTAGTAGGACAAGAGGAAGACAGCACATCAGATGGATAGACTCAACCAGAGAGGTCACAGGCTTGGATTTTCAGAACCTAAGCAGCAGTAGAGGATAGCTGGGCTTGGAGAGGTCTCATTCATAGGGTTGTCATGAGTCAGGGTTGACTCGAGGGCAGTTAACAACAACAACAAAATAGTTATTAATGACAAGTTACTCCAAAGCTCTGCCCTGGGCTGGCCCTATGACATCTAAGAGAAGGGTAGAGGTCCAGGGGACACCATAGAAATGGTTTGGTGATTGCCACAGCCAACAGCATGTGTCCAGCATATGCTACCCAAGACATTTATTTCACTATGCTCCAGGGTAGAGCCAGACCTCATTTACTGCTCACTCAAGATGTGTTATACTGACAGGAAAATCCATCTTTACCTTCATATTACCCCAATCTGCAGCAACCATGTGCTTGTCCTTAAAATCATCATACACACTAAAGCATGTTTGAAAGCACTGGCCACACAGAGCTCTCCCTTTCAAATTCATCTCAGTCTGATACATTGCAGTATGCCTTGGCTGCCCCATTTCCCCACTCCCACCATGCATGCAAATGTATGTATTTCTGAACAACTACTTCTGGCCCACAATCTCACTACAGAGCACAGTACACACACACACGCAAATATCAGGATTTCCCACTCAAACCTTGGATAAATTTCCACTTTTTCCCCTCTGGATTAAAGTCAGGAGGCAATGAAAACATGTGGTTTTGGCGCAAATTGTTCCATTTGAAATTTTATAGCTTACTCTGAAAACTAGGTGAGACTGTTTTATTTGACCCATGTAGATGTACCTTTAGACAGGGCTAGTAAACCTGTAACAAGAAAGATGAAAAAGCAGGAGTCTATGGGCACCCTCTTAAGGCAGCAATACACCTTGGCAAAATTCTTCAATATAGACTCCAATCATCCATGGAGAGAGAAATGCCAGAGGTGCAAGTGGGGCTCAGGAAAGGAAAAGGCACTAGGGACCACATTGCAAACATAAAATGGCTAATGGAGCATAGAAAGGAATTCCAGGAAAAAATCAGCATGTGCCTTATAGGCAACAGCACAGCATATGACTGCATAGATCATGAAAAACTATGGATGGCTCTGAAGAACATGGATTGCCACTGCACCCAATAGGCCTCATGAGGAATCTGTACCTAGGACAACACACTACTGTTAGAACAGAATATGGAGAGGATCAAGCTGAGACTGTTGTATTTTGGCTATGTCATGAGAAAGCATGACTCATTAGAAAAGGCAATAATGCTAGGAAGTGTGAAGGGAAGCAGAAAGAGAGGAAGACCGCACACTTGATAAATAGACTCAGGGAGGTAATGGGTATGAAATTGCAGTGCCTGAACAGAGCAGTGAAGGACAGGGGGCCTTTCAGATGTTTCACCCATAGAGTCTCCAGGAGTCAGGGTCAACTCAAGGACAGTCAACAACAGCAACCTTTGGGCTTTGTCAATCCTGGTCCAAAAGAGAAACTGATTATTCATCTCTAATCCAACAATCCTTCTCATCTGGTGAGGAAGTCTGGGACTACTTTTAGTCATTTGTGGATTATTTATAGTCCATGATCACTTGATATGCCATTCCTTAATAACTGCAGGATTTGCATAAGATTGAATAACTGAAGGGTACTATTTGAAGGCAGACATTGTTCAATATGCCAATGTGCCCTTTGTACAAACACTCAAGAGAGAGATGTTTGATAATTTTGCTGTTTATGGGAATGCCCTTGTAGAAAATTCAGTTTCTTTTGAGTAATTCCTTTATCTGCATGGCACATTAAGTGGCTCTCATTGCCTTGTCTGCCAAACAAACAAAAATGATTAGAAAGGGGAAAAAATTAGATAAAATTGCAATCAACTGACTTGGATTCAGAGTATTAAGTCAAAATTGTGATTGCTTCCAGTGATTTTGTTTAATATGATCAGTGTTATATTCTTTTTTTGTACTTTGGTATGTGTTTAATGTATTTGCCATGACCTTCAGCTAGCTAGCACAATAAACATGTGGTTGTTGTTGCATAAACTGATGTTTCCTGCCCCATCTCATGCTTCCTACTTGCAATTTTCCCTATCTTTATAATCTCCTGTAGACATCCTTTCTATTCCAAAAGCAGCCTCTACCAGAAATGTTGGAAGAAATTTTGCAAAACACAACTTCTTTTGCAGTCACAATCAATGTAGGTAAATCTATGTTATTTATTCTGGTCACAATCACCTTTCCTCCCCCATCCCCTTTCTTTGATATGGAACTTTGAGATTCTTAGGAAAGGCTTTGTAAGCTTTTCCTTTCTTTAATATTCAACTAACACTCTGCAACCCAAACTTTATTCCTGGTCAAAATGCTTGGCAAAAAGATTCAGTGAAATAGAGGGGGAGTGAGATACAGAGAGGGAACAGGAGAGGGGGAGAAGTTCTAATTTTGTTCACTCCAGCCTTGCACAAATTGTTTACAGGATCTAGGGTCACGGCGTGTTCCCCTCTTGTCTCCAAAAATGTATTTGGGAAAGAACAGGCTGTTAACTCTGAACAGCAAAAGTTAAAGCCTCACGCATTGTGTTGGGCACCATGCAAGCAAAAGTTTGTTTTGGAAGAATACAAGGCCCAGTGGGGACCAGGAGCCATCATGCCTGAGGTAGTATTTCAAATATTGTCCCTGACTCAGCTATGGAGCCATGGAGTGCATATACTAAGAAGACAGGGACCTTGCTTCCATACAATTAACTAATGAGATTTAACTCCACACAGTGGTTGTTAAGTATGTCTTAAAGGAGAGGAGAAACCCACCTATTATGTTTTTACAAAAGTGTTGCTAAAGCATGTTGTTCAACATTTCCTCATGAAAACTACATTCTTTCTCACTCTCTTTCACCTGCAAGGGTGAATTCTCACCAACCCTTTCACCTACAAGGGTGAAATGTGGCACACAGCAGAGACCAACCAGCCTCTAAGACCTGGGTCCTTCTTCCATTAGGTCCAGTGATGAAGGTATAACTACATCCATTATTGCCGTATCTTAATAAACTAGGTGAAAAGGAGCAATTATCACACAGCAATGACCAACTAACATCTAAGAATGGGGCCCTTGGCCTTCTTCTATTAAGTCATTGCTAGAGCTTTCCAGTTTTGGACTACAACTCACCCTACCAAATGAGAAAGAAGGAGGCAGAATCTTCTCCTTCCCTGTAGCCTCAAGCAAAAGTAAACTGATGCAGCCTCTCTTAGTTTGCATGTTCCTCATCATTAACACCTTTTGCCATCTCAACCACCTTTTGAAGCTGCTTGGCCACATATGTCCTGGTTTTCATTTGTAAAGTCCTGGAGGGTATGTAGATGTCAAGGTTATGAAGGCTTAATTTCAGTACTCACATAAACCTTTCTCCCAGCCAAAAGTCACCACCTGGAGATCATTCCAGCAAATCAGAGGTCCATATAAACCCTTTTAAATGCCTAACATCTGCAGGAAATATTTAGTTACTGATGCTCTGTTTATTGCTAATGTATCTGATTATAATTCTACTTTAGGACAGTTAAATATTTTTATGTGCAGCTATCATTATTATTATCATCATTATTATTATTCCTCCTTTCATATTTCCTTTCTTCTTTTCTGGAATTGTTGCATTTGAAAATTAAAATGCCAGAGACAGAGGTTGGTAAGAATTCCTCTCAGGCTTTTTGCATTCCTGGCACCCATTCATCTCTGTTGACTTTAACAGTTTCTTCTCAGCTTCCAAACTGTAACTAACAATACTGTTCTTTGTAGCAGGCGAAATTGGTTCATCAGAATCTCTGAGTTGTTGTTTTTTTCCTGTTGGATTAGGTTTTTTAAATTGTTTTCAAAAGTTTTACTTTCTGCCATGCATACATCTCGTGAATTTTAATGATCAGAGAAATATCTAAAACTCAGAATTTCAGGTTCTTTTACTATACTTAGGTTTCAGTAAGGACATTAAAGTTACAAAACAAGATGGTTAGAACCAGGATTGCTACCTTCAGTTTAGAGATCAATGTAAAATGAAGGAGATTTTAAAATTACAGCATTGAGCCAGTATGGTGTAGTGGTTTGCATGTTGGGCTACAACTCTGGAGATCAAAGTTCAATTCCGCACTTGAGCATAAAAACCCTCTGGGTGACCTTGGCCATGCCTCACTCTCTCAGCCTCAAAGATGGCATCAGCAACACCCCTCTGAAGAAATTTGCCAAGAAAACCCTATGATCGGTTTGCCTTAGGGTCACCATAAGTCAAAAATGACTTAGAGGCACACAACAACAAAATCCCTCTGGGCCATTATGAACATTGTCCTAATAATCTTAATGCTAACTCTCAGATTCTTCAGCCAGCTATCTAAGAGACTGCTCCATGTAGAATAGGTTATAGAATGTGAAGAACATTCCAATAGTTCCAAGTTAGCCATTCATATCACCACAATAATCCCATTAGCACATAAGAGCTGGGACAGATGGAACTGTTAGTAGAAAGGATACAGCGAAGAAAACAACACTATTGGTAGGGATGTGTGTGAGAGAGACAGCGGGAGAGTGAAAGTGGTACACAAGTGAGAAGTGAATGAGTAATGATAATAGAAAATGTGCAAATAAAAACACTTCTGCTAATTTTGCTGCCACCCTCTCTAGGCCAACCATTCCTCACAATGCAAATATTTGGGAACTGCAAAACAGACCAGGACAAGATTTGTTCTCATTTGTCATAGCTTCAGTCCTAGGATCTTCATATTAGATGGTGTTTCACTGGAAGCTCTCCCCTGCCGCATCCATCCTCCTGTTTTTCAAAGACCTTGATCCAGCTTCCCCTTGGGTTCAGGCCTCAACCATCTGGAGTGCTCTTGATGCTTTTTTTTTTTACAGTCCCCCATGTGCCAATTGTGATACATTCAACATATTTGCAGTCAGTTTCTTTTGAGCACCTTTACCAACAAATCAGTGATGGGAGTGTGCACACAAATATTCCAAGGGTCATTGAGATCTTGGAAACTAAGCAGAGTCAGCCCTGATTAGTATTTGGATGGGAGACTGCTAACAAATATCCGATGCTGTAGGCTATATTTCAGAGAAAGGAACAGGCAAAACCACCTCTAAGTATTTCTTCCCTAAGAAAACAATATGATATTCATGGGTCATCATAAGTCAGCAGGTGACCTGAAGGCACACACACACACACACACACAATTACTTTGGCTACCTGCCACACACCATGGAATTACAATATTTATATTTTTCTTTTTGTTGTCTGGTTCTTGAATAAAATAAATTAATGACACCCTGTCGAGCTTGTCACGTCATAACAACATGGTAAATATTAAAGAAGTTCATTATCTAATTTGGCTAAGTTTCTTAGTTTTAGGTGACTTTGGGCAAGTTACACTCTCTCAGCTTCAGAAGTAGGCAATGGAAAACCCCTTCTGAACAAATCTTGCCAAGAAAATCCTGCGATAGGTTCACCATAAGTCAGAAATGACTTGAAGGCACACAGACAACAAGAAGGAGTGGGAAGCAAAATACAAAGAAAATGCAACCCCCACAAATGGTGCATAGAGAGCCAAACAAAAGAAAGGGTTGGTCTGAATCTGAGAAAAGTGGATGTACTGAATCTTAGCCATCATTCTTGTTGGACTGCAACTCCCCTAACTTCACCTATTGGCTATGCAACTTGGATTGATGAGATTTCAGGTTCAGTAGCGTCTGGAGGACAACATGTTTCCCACCCCTGCCAAAAGAATGTCTTATATATGTACAGTATTTTAAAGCATATCACTTAGACATTTTACTATGTAAGTAACATACATAAATAATTTCCAAAACACTTGCTTTGAATATATGTTAGCATAAAAGACAAGAAGGGAAAGGAAACCTCAAAGTGATACTTTATAATTATTTGTAACTGTAAATTGTGCAATAAATTTCGGCTTTTTTTAAAATGAATCTCGGTATGTTTCAGTGAAATAAAGATGATGAAGCAGGGTCAGCCAAGTATTTATTTCCCCAAGTAGATTCTTTTAAATGTTTCAGTAAACTATCTGTCATTTTAGAGTACCAGCTGAATGCAAGATATAGAAATGAGTTCAAGTATGTTCCTGGACAGATAGACATCTTTTCCAATTATATGCACCACAGTTTGACACAGATAGTTTAATCATTAAAAATACAATATAGAACAAACAGCAAAGTCTCAAGCAACATGTAATTTATTTCAGGGCATGGGGAAATCCCTGCTGTAAGAGCAAGAGCTTACGGCATACACAACTTGATATAGCCACTCAGTGCATAAAATTATTGAGCTAATGAATAATAAAGGTGTGTGTGTTATCTGCAATATAGGGAAGAGGAGAAGAATCAACATCTGTGGTACAATTATCAGTCTTGGGCTGTGTCTGCACTGCAGAAAAAATGCAGGTTAACACCACTTTTACTGCCATGGGCTCAATACTATGGGATTCCTGGAATTGTAGTAGAGAAATGTCTCACGAAAACTACTTATTTCTGCAGTGTGGAGGTAGCATCTGAACTGCAGTTGAAGTCCACTGGATGCACTCACAGGAAATGCACAATTGTCCCTGAAAATGTGGGAAGTCAACTGCAATTCGGTTTGTAGTACAGTGGAAGGGTGGGAATATTATTTGTTGGAGCCAGGAGAGAGTTGTCTGTAATCCTGCTTCGATCCACTGGGAGAGGCAGGGAAACATAAATAATTTATCATTATTATTATTATTATTATTATTATTATTATTATTATTATTTATTGTATGCCTATGAGAATCCTGAAAAACACACAAGCCACCCTCATAACAATGAAATGCCCATAACTTTAGCTGCTTCCAGATGGAAGACTTCTACCACTATCAGTCTGAAAAGGCATTGCACATCCCTCTCTCTTTAATAGACATTTTGCAGGAATAAGAGAGATTTGCAAGTGGTACTCACCCCAAGGCGCAATGCAATTCCATGACTGAGTCATGGGAACCTCACAATAAAAGCTTCATCAGAAAAAAAAAACCTCTGAAGATTCACCATCTATTATGATCTGGCTTAATACTCTGAATGTTAGTCTACCCCATCATGGACGTGCTTGATGCAGTCTTCAGTGTTAACAATATGACCTTTATTGATGATTAGGACACAATTGTGGCAGTTAAACCTCTAAGGTACTTGAGAAGAAGAAAGAAGACGTACATCTTGGACAGTCTCCTGAACTTCATGAACTATGTAGGTGAAAGGGGACCTTTCTGGTTTGCTTTGGCTCTGCTCCATTTCTCATCCTGCAACAGTCTTTCTCCATTGCTACTGTTGGCTCTCAGACCATTATTAGTCCCAGGCCCCTACGTAGTTTCCTGAATTTTTCCTTGTGTTTTCTTTGTAATATCTAATCCAGGAGAAATTTCTGAGTGCTCCTTACACTGACCATTAAGAAAACACAAAACCAAGTTCCCTGCTGAAACTCTTATTTTCACAGCCTTGTGCTTAATGAGTCAGAAAAGCCAAACAAAAATGCCCCCCAACGAAGATCAGTGGGGGTTTGGCGAAGGTGTGGAGTCCTACGGCATTCAACATTGTCAGAAAAGGGGACATCTTGGGCTGCAGCCCAATAGTGTCATGGATTGCAAGCACTTTTTGATTTTATATAGGAATGTAGACATTCCCTAGAAAGTCTGACCATGTTGGCTGGGGGATTCTAGAAGTTCTGGTCCAAAGAAGTAACTTTCCCAAGCCCTCTAAGGAAATAGTGATAATTTAGGCATCACCAGAAAAAAGGGGCTACATCACCAAATAAAAAGAGGACAAGAGGGTACAGATCTGTTTCAGATTTACATACCCTAAAGTATATGTATGTGGGTGTGCTTTAGAAATACAGTCGGCCCTTCTTATACACGGATTTTTTATACACGGATTCAAACATACACGGTTTGAAAATGTTCCAAAAAAGTATAAATTTACCTTGATGTTCCATTTTTTATTAGGGACACCATTTTGCTATGCCATTATACTTAATGGGACTTGAGCATACACGGATTTTGTTATACACGGGGGATCTTGGAACCAAACCCCAGCGTATAACAAGGATCCACTGTAATTGCTTTAATTTGATACAGTGGATCTCACCAAAGTAAGGAAAATTGTGTCACTGTAACCAGTGGGTCTTCTGCTTGGTGTCTTGACTAGAAGCAATTATTAGGCCTGTTCTCCCTTCCTATGAGTTTTGTCGTAATAATGCTTGGGCTGTAGCATCTTCAAACAAAGGATGCCTCCTCAAACAGTCTTCTGTAAAATATATGAGGAGGGAAATTAACTGCCCTTTTACGAGGACAGGATCAACTACAAGGCTGGGTGCCTTCAAGTTCATTGCGACTCAAGCATTTTTAATTTGCAGTTGTGGTTTTTTTAGCGACCTGTTGCTTATTGTAGGCCTGTCTCTTTCTTTGTGCTATCCTCTTTTGCATGTTTGTAAAGAGAGAAAATATTAAGAAAGACATCATAAATCTACATTGTTTTCCCATCCCCAGGGAAGCTCCTTAGAGCAGGCATCCCCCCTATTCGACAATCCACTCTTTCAAGGCTTTTTAATTACTACCAGGATCCATTTAATTGACAAGTGGTCTACTCTTTCTATAAATATAAATATAAGTATAAATATCCAGAGGCATCATTAGGGGAGTGTGGGGAGTTCAAACCACAATGGGTGACACCCGAGGGATGTACACCGGGAGGGGCAGTAATATAATATACATTAATATGGAGTCCACATTTCAACTGTTTCCACTTTCTGGCAGTTCTCTGGTCCCTAACCTGTTGAATAAGCAAGGAACTCCTGTATTTAAGGAAGAAGGGAGGATTAAAATATACTGTTTTCCATTAATGGGAGAAGGAAAAATCTTACAGCCAAGAGAACCTACTTTGCATAAATGTTTCTTTCCATCTCACAAATAGATAACAGTTTTGAGCAAGGCATGCTATGGACACTCATCCAAAATTTGAAACAGCTGCCTTAACTGCAGACTGCCAAGGCTAGGTAAGTGTTGTTGCCAGGTATCTATAACATGAACACAATCCAGAATGCTTTGAAGACAATATCTTGTATTCACATTTCAGTCTTGCTGTTTCCAAGAGCCAAGATGGTCCAAAAACAGGATAAAGAGAATACCACATTTATAATATACTGGCAAAATCTCTGAAACTATGACGGATGATTTGGATGGAGAGATGGATATGGAGTAAGAGTTTAATTTGCACCATGCGACAATTCTGTTTCAGCCTTCCATATATGTAAATGAGTTTGTGGGAAATTCCTCTTTTCATGCTGGTTCCAATCAGGAAACCTGTGAGGCGTGCCTCAATAAAAGATTGAAATAGATTAGAAAACAATTCTCTCACTCGAAGAATTGTCCATCTGCTTCCAGATGATGGAAACCACCCACAAATCCCTCTTGTTGATGGTTTTTGAAATTCAAAACCTCATTCAAACCTCATTTTTGTTAAACTTTGTAATATACTCAGCTGTGTTTGGCTTCTTTAGACTTAAGTTGCTCCCCTGATGTCTAATATAGAGGATCTGAAAAACAAAGGATATGAGTGCTTTTTCGTTGTGTCATGATTTTCCACTAAATCTAATATTTCCATTCCTGAGAATGAATCGGATTTTGAATAAAATCCAGTGTTAGTCCTAAACAGAGGAATCCAATTAAAACCAGTTGAACCAATTGAGTAACAAGCTACATTTATTTCAATAGGTTAGGCCTGCTCTAGTTGGGAGAAAGTCAGTGTGGTGTAGTGGTTTGACTTTTGTACTAGCTCTTCTGGAGGCCAGGGCTCAAGTCCCTACTCAGCCATGAAAATCCATTGGATGATCTCGGGCAAGTCACACTCTCTCATCCTCAGAGGAGGGCAATGGCAAACCTTTAAATAAATATTGTCAAGAAAACCCTAGGATAAGGTCTCCATAAGTTGGAGTTGACTTGAAGGCAGTTAGCAGCAGCAGCAGCAACTCTAGTTGGGGCAAACATTGGCTCCTTTGTGATTATTTCTATCTTTCTATTACTTGTATATTGAATGCTTTGTTTCAGTTTCTGGCTTCAGTAGAGTCCTTCAGCTCCATTTCTGTCTTCTTTCAAAACCTTCCAAAGACTCATTAAGAACCATAACTCGACTGCCTTCCTCTGTCTGAGGGTCTGTCCACGGATTACTTATTAATTCTTGGCATGATTTCCTGTAAAGATTCATTGTTTACCACTTTATGCTGTTGGTGTAATTTCCTGGTAATCCCATTTAGCATTTCAATGATGTTAGCGCTGACTGCTGAGCTTTTACCTCACTGCAATGTCATAGTGATCTACAAAGCAAGGTTTGCATGTCCTCAACACTCACCCTGTCTCTCCTCTTTTTAAAAAATGCATGCAAACACTAGAACTATCCTCATGTTGTATCAGGACCATAGTGCAGGTCACTTTTTTCCCCTTTTCCCTTTGTGGGAAAAAATCCTAGAGGTACCACAAAAGCTGTTGTTGTGTTCTGTGCCTTGAACTCATTTCTAACTTATGGCAACCTTAAGGTGAACTTATCATGGGGCCTTCTGGGACTGAGAGTGTGTGACTTGCCCAGTGGGTTTCCATAGCTGATGAGGAATCGAACCCTGACCTCAAGCCATAGTCCATCACTCAGACCATTGTACCACACCATGCTGGTTCTTACCACAAATGTTACAGTGTGTTTTTCCACAGAGGAAATAAAAGGTGTGTTGAAATTCATGGGACTTGTTAAGCCATCACTCCATTGTTTTTCATAAAACTGCTGTAGTTGGGACTAACAATGAATGTAGCTCAAAGGCTATGACACACAGGAGCAAAAAACCCCCAGATTTAGTAGGAAATCATGACTGGATGAAACCGCAATCATATCCTTTGTTTTTCAGAAGTTCTATATTATACTATAGCCTGAAGACAAGTTAGGATCCTTCCTTTTCATGATGTCTGGAAGCTAGTAATACAAATAGTAGGTTCTTACTTCAACATTGTTGGGAATGGAATAATTCTTGAATTTTATTTTATTTTCTATGTATTTTATTGCTATAACCCACCCGGATTCCTTGTGATTGGGTGGGCTATAAATAAATCATTTATTATTTATTATTATTATTGATAGGCCAATTTTTGCTTCTAGCAGGCTAGCTTATAGGGCACAGAGCAGTCCTTAGGGCACGTATAATATTGGTCTCTTCCAACACCTTGTCATAACCCTCCTCCCCCCACACACACATACAGACACAAACACACATCTGTTGTCTGAGGAAGGGCCAGATCATAAATTGCGTTAACACACATATAGCACAATGAAGAAGGTAGCTTGGCCAATATTGTTACGCATGCTCATTTATTTCCCCCTTTTGTGGCTTTCAAAACTCCTTTCCCTCAAGTGGCACTTTCTGGCAATAAGAAAAGGTGTTGCTTCTGTTTAAGTATGGAGTGAGGCAAATGTTGGCTCTGTACTGGGCCAAAAGTAGTGTGAACTTTCAGCAGGGCCAGGGTCACACTTTAGACCAGGATTTAGCATTGCTAGGTCAGGATTATCCCAGACCCTTCTGGGCCCAAAACCTAAAATCTAAAGCCCTGGTGATGTCATGGAGTGGAGCCTGGTGAGGTTACAAAGCATTGTGTGTTAAGCAACAAGTACAGTTGCTAACAGCTTGTCTTTCAAACCCAGATACACACAGACAGAATCTATTTTCCTGATTGGAAATTAAACTGACTTTGCAAATTAGAAACTTGATTTAAGTCAATTAGTTTTTGCAAAGTGCAGCTGGAAGGCTTTCTCCCTGATGAGGTTTGCATGCAGCCTTGTCTCATGCCTAGAACTGAGCCCATGAAAATTATAGCATGTGAACCCATTCTTGTCACCCAAAAGTTGTAGCCAAGGGTCTGATTTGAGGAAATTATTAT
>NC_056527.1:88875188-88899598 GCF_019175285.1 Sceloporus undulatus | reverse complement strand
TATTATTATTATTATTATTATTATTATTATTATTATTATTATTATTATTATTATTAGCTCAATATTGCAAGAGGGGGCCTGCTATGATGGCCCTGCAGAACCTCCTCCTGTTATGTCTACCAAGAGACCAGGAAATTCCAATAAATGGAGCTGAGACAGATATGATAAATGATGTTCAATTTATTGAAATAGGGGGAAACACACTCAATGCGCTTACACACACACACACATACAAGGCTCAAGAAAATCAGGGATTAGCATGGAATAGGATTTCAGGCTTCACTAGGGTGATACGTACCAGAATGTAGACTCCCTCTGGGAATCGAATGGGATGCGTGGTAGTGGGACTACAGTTGATCCTTGTTATACGCTGGGGTTTGGTTCCAAGATCCCCCGTGTATAACAAAATCCATGTATGCTCAAGTCCCATTTAGTATAATGACATAGCAAAATGGTGTCCCTAATAAAAAATGGAACTTCAAGGTAAATTTATACTTTTTTGGAACATTTTCAAACCATGTATGCTTAAATCCGTGTATAAAAAATCCGTGTATAAGAAGGGCTGACTGTATTCTGTTCCGCAATGTGGTTTGAACAGAGCTGCCGGCGTCCAAGGCAGAGGTCTGACTGACGTGGAGTATAGAGACCTTCCAAATGGAGCGCCCACCAGCAAAAGTCAGGGCAAACATTTGCTCTTCTTGGGCCATATGATAATCCTCTTTTTGCAACTCCCTAGACTATCTAGAGTGATAATGAAGGTGCCCCTTAGGGGTGGTGTACATATCCTCATGCTTTGCTGGTAATGGCGGACAGGCTACCAGAGTTCATCTAGGGGTCATTAAGGGCTATCATTTATACCAAAATTTATATGAAGCAGCATGGGTAACAAAGTAACCCACTAATGGTGGGGACCTCCACACAGCACCCTGAGATCCTGCAAGGACTCAAGCCCAGGTGGCATGAAGGACTTCAGGTCCAGGGTTCAAATTCCCCCCTCTGGTCTTCTCCAGAGGGCTACATTCCTTCCCCAGGTGACACCATCATCTCCTGCTTTCCCACCTTTTGTACAGGGTTTCTCCGCATTTTAAAAGGTTGAAAGGCTTCTCCTAGGCTTAGATGCTGGCAGCAAGAGATTTAGTCTAAACTATGGTACTAGTTTTAGTCTCATCCTTTTCCCTTTGGCCCTGCCCACCACTGGAATGCAGCCCCTCCCTGAGCATGTCTCTTTAGTCTTGTTTGAGACTAATGTTGTTTTATCCAGTCCCCAAACATAAGATGGCTTATGTTTGTAAGTTATTAATGTACACAGTACATAAATACAGTACACAGAAAATTTGGCTCCAGTGTGCATTTTGCACAGTTAATATGTCATAGATATGTGGATATATGTGGATACTATCCACAGTTACTGTTCACAACTGAGTGCATATCTGAATGGGTTGGAAGAGGGACATCTGCAAGAAAATTGGTTTATAGGGGCTGGTATACAACCAACTGTCCCAATTTAGCAGGGGTTGTTGTTGTTGTTGTTGTTTAGCAGCCTTCAGGTTGACCTCATGGTGATTCTGTGAATGAGACATCTCCAACCTCCCCATCCTGTAGGCTCAGGCCCATGGTCTCCCTAATTGAATCTACCCATGTGACATGCAGTCTTCCTCTCTTTCTACTGCCCACTACCTTCCTCAGCATCATTGTCTTTTCTAATGAGTCATGCCTTCTCATCATGTTGCCAAAGTATGACAGCCTCAATTTAGTTATCTTGGGCCCTGGACAGACGGGCCCTTTAACACATCCTGGCGATGTGCTAGGGTTGCCTCAGGGTGACGTGTGCACACGCCCCGCAACCCTAGCACGTAGCAGTGACGTCATCTCTGTGCAGCGCCATATACACGGCGCACATAGCAATGACGTCACTGCTGTGTGCCATACAGACGGACCTGTGCAGCAGTGACATGCTCGCGCCGCCGCAGGCAGCTTGCCACAGTGCTAAAAAGAGCCGCTTTTCAGCACTCCTTTTATTTCTGCATAGCCGCACCACGCAATTTGTTTGCTGTGGCACGGCTACGCAGAAAAGAGAGGCAGCTCCCGGCTGCCTCTTTCTGGCAGTCTGTACTCCACCTTGGCTTCCAGGGGGAGTTCAGGCTTGATTTGTTATAGGACCCAGTTAGTTGTCCTTTTGGCCATCCACAGTATCATCAGCACAACATCTTGAATGAATTAATTATCTTCTTTTCTGCTTTCTTCACTGTCCAGCTCTCACATATATACACGGCAATGGGGAATACAGTAGCTTGAACTTTAGTGTTCAGGTGTGTATCTTTACACTTTAGGATTTTGTCCAGAGACCCTATCACATGGGGTTAAAACCACAGCTTACCTTTCCTGAATCTAGTCCTAATTCAGGAGGAATCTGGGTCCGATCACACAGAAATCACCACCAAATCGCCACCTGGGTCCATCTTGGGTGCAGCCTGGATTATGTAAGCTGATTCAGCAATCATTTTTAGAAGTCGGAAGCTTCCATATTTGTAAAGGAGCCACCAAAGTGGCTTATAAGACCGGAGCTACATCCAGGATAGACCCAGGCAGTGATTTGTTGGTGATTTCTATGTAATAGGACTCAGCTTCCTCCCAAATTAGGACTGAATTTGAGAAAAGTAAGCCACAGTTTTAACCCCATGCAATAGGGCCCTAGTTCTTTCCTAGCTGCCCTTCCCGTTCGTAATGTTCTTCTGATTTCTTGACTGCAGTTTTGTTCTGATCAATGTTTGATCCAAGTTTGGGGAAATCTTTATTTTGATTTCCTTGTTATCTAGGTTGAATTTATGTACAGCCTCCTTAGTTTGTTGTTGTTGTTTTCTTTATGTTTAACATTAAGCCTTCCTTTGTGCTATCCTCTTTGATTTTTTTTGTTTGTTCCTACTCTGTGATACTTTCAGCTAGTAGTATGGTGTCACCTGCATATGTTAGATTGTTGAAGTTCCTTCCTCTTATATTAATACTTTGTATTCCCACATTTTCAGATTATTTTAAAGTGTCCCAAATTCTCTCACCACCCTCACTTTCCCCCTTTGTCCTCAGCTTACTTCAGCTCCTGCAAACTGAGTTCAAAGTGCAAGAGTAGTTTGCACTCAGTTAACTGAGCAGTGCAGATAGGAATCAGTGGAAACTTACCCTCCCAGAAGCCTCAGGGAAAAACAAACAGCTGCAGCCTTCCTAGCTTGTGCATTCTTCTCCATTAATAAGTGTTGCCATCTTGACCACATTCTCATGTTGTTTGGCCACATGTGTCCCAGTTTTTATCTATGATATATGCTGCAGGGTATGGGTTGGTGCTGATGGTGTACCTAGCTCTGGAACCCATTTGCATATGTAACGGGTTCTCTTTGTAGCAGCAAACAGTTTCCTGTGGCTTTGGTGTTGTGTAGTGTGTGTTTGCACAACAATCCTGCTTTATTTTCCATGGCCAAAATTCAATTACAATACTAGTCCCAACTAGCTTTGACCCACTGAATCAATGAGAATTTGGTAGGTCAGCATGCATGTAAGTTCCATTCATTCAGTGATTGTACTCAATTTAGACCTAATAATTGGATTTAGATCCTGCTGTCCACATATACAGAGCACAAATTGTCCTTGTTGATTAAGAAGAGGTTGCTTCACAATGATGAGGATTGCTTCATTTGTGTTAGAAAGTCTCCCTTGGGTTCAAAAACAGAGAATTTAGATGCCAACCAGCTAGATGGGCCTTCTCATGTTGGCAGCTGAATAGCTTCTTTAGCAGAAGCAGTACTCCATCACAGCAATTTCAAATGTTAAAGTCTTCCCCTCTTTGAATATGATAACTGAATGGATTGGCAGAGAACCAAGGGTGTGATTTTAACAGAACATGTAAATTTGTCTCTCCTACCTTCAACAGTCAGAAGCCTGTGGGTTTTCAAAACATGAGAGCTTATTTATGCTGGGTGAAAACAGCAGCACTGCTGTTTTTTGTGGGTTTTTCAGGCTATGTGGCCATGTTCTGGAAGAGTTTATTCCTGATGTTTCACCTGCATCTGTGGCTGGCATCTTCAGAGAAGACTGAATATGCCAGCCACAGATGCAGGCGAAATGTCAGGAATAAACTGTTCTAGAATACGGCCACATAACCTGAAAACCCTACAAAAAACTGTGGATGAAAGCCTTCGACTGCACAACAGCACTGTTCATTGCAGCCATTGGGACTAGTAATGCTGTTCTCCCTGTAAGGAAAGAATAGCATTACAAGTTCCAATTTATAATACTTTTCTGTGGTTTTCCTTCAACAGTCAGACTGGCCTAGCTTAGAATAATGCTTAACTCCCCCCCGGGTTTTACCTTTTACTCTCTAACCAAAGGGCTTTCTTGTGATTTTAACCTGATTCATCACACATTAATCCAGAACAATAAAACAGAGCATGATCCACCTTCCTAACACTCAGGTCTGTTTTTGTTTTGTGGTATCTTCCAAACCAGAACAGTGTGTATTTGTGTACATTGCATGCCAAAACCAAAGTCCATTCCAGAATTCCTCCCTCACCCTCTGCCTGGGCAGGAAAATGGTGATCCTGGTAGCAGTTTGGCACTTCCCCTCAAAAGAGTGTTAAGAGGAATTGGACTTTAAAGGATCTGAATCTGAATTTAATTTAAAATCAAGCAAAGTTATCATATTAACGTTAAAGGTTATAATCGTTGCTAATGTAGTTGCCATTTTCTTTCCTTTGAATTGTCGTCCTTTTTGGAATGTGTGTGTTTTCTTAGCCCTGCCTGTGCCTGGTTGCCTCCCCTACACATTGCACAGCCATGATTTACCATAATTCTCTCTTCATCCAGCCAGCCTATAGGATGAATCCAAACACTTATGACTGAGTGAATTTTGTATGCTCTTTGATATCATCTTCCTTTGCTTTGTTCTTTACATCCTTTGCTATATATGCTCCTAGGTTTTGCTATACACGCCCCTAAATTTTGTGTGTGTATGTTGTGTACCTTCAAGTCATTCCCAGCTTATGGTGACCCTAAGACTATTATGGTTTTTTTTGGGGGGGGCAAGATTTTTTCAGAGGAGGATTGCCATTGCCTTCACCTGAGGCCGAGAGCATATAACTTCGACAAAACAAGTAAAACAGCTGAGTTTCTCTGGCCAAGTGAAGATCAAAGTCCCTGGTCGCCTCCCAGAGTAGACCCAGCAACTCAAACCACTTCATACGACAAACCTTGGACTTATTGATGGTATCAATATTCAAAAATCCATAATTTTTGGTGACAGAAGGCTTTGACACCTTAGACTTATACATATGTCGATGTTTTAGGTGTACTATATGGTGGAATATTAATATTTAAAATTCTGTAGTGTAGTCAAATCTCCCACCACAGTTACCTACCATTGCTTTATATGATTCAATTGTTCACTTACAGAATCTGGACACTGACTTGAACAGAATAATTGCTTGTAGAAAGCATTCATTCACCTCACAACTTAAGGGCAATCATCTTAACTTTAAAACACACATCTTTTGTTTTGCATAGAGAATGGCCCAAGAGTATTGCAGAGATTATGAGCTGATATTTCTGTCACCTGAATTCAAGCACCTCATTCTAACCTATAACCAGTGTCTGGTATAATATATTGTGGCAGTGGGTAGTGGTAGAATGGTGATAGTGGGTAGTGGTTATACCTACAAATAATTTCTGCTTTTAATGGCAAACCCTAACTGGAAATTCCTTATCACAGGTTTTCTGACAAGAGTTTTGTTCAAGGGGGTGTTTCAATTGCTTCCTTGAGGCTCGAGAAGTATGGCCCTTATGAATATCAGATGAAGTGTGAAACTGGGGTATTTCTCGCACTGGCGATTACGAAGTTTGCGTTGATTATTGACAAAGTTAACTGTCATACCTTGGAGTTCCTTCCCGCATTGGCAGGATTCAAATTGGGCCAAATCCAATCATTCGCGACGAAGTGGATTGCAGTGCAGAAATGTTTTTGTCACACACGTGTGCACAACATAGAGGATTGTGGCCGATTAATTCGTATCGGCCCCCTCGGCACTATGCTACAGTGGTGCCCTGCGATGGGTTACAACCTTTAAAACGCTTGCCGGTGTGAAAGGGATGTGGTCAGTCATGACAGGGCCTGGTAAAACAGCTGGAGAGCCAGCTTTCATGCACATTAACAATCTGTTAGATACAACTGCCCATTACTGTTTTCCTACCTCTCTACATTTCTGCTTGGTTTTAACGTTACCATGACTTTCCCTGTGCAACAAATTAGCAATGCCCGAGTTCTGACGTGTGTTTGTGTATTGGAGTGTGTGAATAGGTATTCCTAGGGGTGGGAGGAGCAGTTCAGCGGCTGTAACAAAAGACTGGAAAATGGCCACATCTAATGTAAATGGGGATGCTATTGATTAAAGTTACTCCTCCTCCTCCCCGCTTGGGATCCACCTGGGCTGCATACCGGCAGGAACAGGCCGTGGGGCCGCTAATATTGCGGCGATCCGCCGCACGTTCCTAACAGCTCCTCCTATCCTTCCCTGCTTAGAGGCAGCCCTAGGCTGTGCTCGCCACAAGCGGGAGGAGGAAGGAGGGGCTGCTGGAACCCCCCCGCGATTCAGCGGCCCCACGCGCCTTCACTGTACATGCCTGGGATTGCAGCCATGGGATGCATCTCAAGCCGGGAGAGGGAGGAGAGGAGGCCGCTGGAAACCCTGCCCCCACCCACCCGCTTCCCTGGACCGGCAAGAGGAAAGACCCACCGGAAGTAAAAAGTTGGAATCTGGGGGTTTGGCGATGGAATTCAGACTGTAGTAGTCACAAACCAGACCTACCTTCGCATGAGATCGAAAAACAGAGCCCCAATCACAGGATATAGAGCCAGATCCCTTATCAGTCGCACTGGGCCAACGAACACTCAAAAAAAAGAGGAGCCAGTACGCATTCATTGTCTGCAACTCGACGCATTCACAGTAGAGTGCGGTATTGGGCCTTCGACTGTTCGGTATATTGTGCGAAATAACGCGAATTCGAACCACCCAGTGCGCAAAACCCCCAGTTCCACACTCATCTGATAAGGGCCTATGTGACTCACCTGAGGTAATCCAGTAGGTTTCCATGGTCTCCAAGAGACCTAGTCCTATACTCAAACCACTACACTATGATGGCTCTGAATATAATAGTCTGAATCCTATTTGCAGTCTCAGCTAAAGTAGACTTATTGAATCAGCAGGATTTACAGAAGTGATGGCTTACCATTTAACAGTTGATTCAACAGGTATACTTCAGTTGGGACTATCAACAGGATTTAGGCATGTGTAACAAACCTTGATTTTATGATTCATTGTGAATAAAAGATAATTAACATGCAGCTAATAAGATGCTTCATAGGCTATCGAATTTTGGAGTGACATATGATGAGAAACTGTAATGACCTAGATTTTACTGGGGTACTATTTTACTATGACCTATACTAAATCAGATTATCAATCTACCTAGCATAATATTACCTAGTCCAGAGGTTTTGAAACTGCTTCAGAAACCATGAAGTTCCTCAGAATTTTAATAGTTATTCCTCATTCCCAAGAGGATCAGTCTTGAAGAGCAAGCTTTCCTAAAAGACAAACTTGACATAATACAGATGAACTTCCTTTTCAAAGTGCAGGCGAAGGAGTATGTTGCATTTCCATTTAGGGCAACACTTCACACGTGGCAGTCCAACCAGCCTGGCCCAATGATCCAGCTGAAGCAGTTGTTCATTTGAGAACATTACCCCAAATCTAAGCTGGCATCCACAGGAATTCCTTGGCAGACAAATCAATGCAGAAAGAGTTGCATGAAAGTAGAAATTTTGAAAATGGCTACAGAGTCTTAAGCAGATACACGAGATCCTTGATATATGAGATCTCTTAACTAGAGATGCCTGGCACCGAACATGAGACTTCTTCCTAAATGCTAAATGTGTGCTCTGTCACTCCAAATGCTTGGCCTTTCTCCAAATGCTTGCTGAGAATTAATTCATCTTTTAAAAATGGATTGTCAAAAATCTGGAAAGAAAAAAAAAGGAAGGATGGTAGTAACATACATCAGTTCCTGCTTATCCAACATGTCTGATGTGGGCAAGCAACATCAGAGAATGGACAAGGTGACAAATATTTTTAATGAGGAAGAGCACATCTGCATAATACTACTGACAAAGTTATTCTTTTTAAAGCTGCTTTCACACTGGCATTCTTTGCAGCCACATGGATTAGTGAGCTACTTCTCAGATCCAGGTTGGGTGTTTTCAGTTGGTCCCTATTACTCTCCAACCTTCATTTCACCCATTTCACATTTAACACACTCTAACACAGATCAACAAGGTAAGGACCAGAAGATAACCTTAAGTCAGGCTCTGGCAAATTTGCCTTATTTAGGCCCTATTTGGCCAATCTAGACTTCTTCAAGTTACATCTCCATGCTGTTTTTGCATGGATTTGGTAGGGATAGTCCTAATTTATCCTCTGTCTTCCCACTTTTCAACTGCTTTTACAATGTCCCAGTTTCTATCTCCTCCTCCAGCTTTCCCCCTTTCCCCCTCAGTTGCTGCAAACTCAGTTCTAAAAGCAAAAGTAGTTTGCACTCAGTTAACTCAGCAGAGGGAAGAAGAGCAGAAGAAGCAGAATCTTGCTCTTCCCAGCAGGTTCAGATGAAAGCAAACTGATGCAGCCTTCCTAGCTAGTGTATTCTTCCTCATTAATAACTGTTGCCATCTTGACCACATTCTGATGTGCCTTGGCTACATGTCTCCCGGTTTTAAAATGTGAAATGTTGGAGGGTATGTCATCATTCCTAACTAAAATGACAAGGAAAAAAATCCAGAATGTTTTTTTTTTACTTGTCTCGTGCATGACTGCAAGCATATGCAGAGGAGAAGACATTTCTTCCATCCTCCTTTGCCTTTTCAAAGAAATCTATCTGCGAGTGAGGGAGGCAGCTGCTTTCTTCCTAGGCCTTTTTGCCCCTGCCTGTTACTCTATGATCTCACTGTCTTCTCTCCTTTCTGTTCCCATCTTTTCAGAAAGCTGATATGCCCAAAGAGGCCAAACAGCCTGCCAGAGGTGAAGGAAGAAGACTTAGCAAGCTCTTGGCATTTATTCAGAATTCATGCTGATGGGGCCCTTGGCCAGCTGCCTCCATCTTGAACTGCTTTTCTCTGTGTGTTTATCAGACAAGTCCTACAAGAAAGGTAGGTCGGGGGAACAAACAGGCTGAGAGTTCTTGGTCCTCTTGCCAAGAAAACGAAGGAGCAGCTGGAAACGACATTTATCTTATCAGCACCTCATTCCCAAATGGAAGGGTAATTAAAATGAATGATTCCAATGTGAAAGCCTACATAATATTTGTTATTAGCTGGCACTGAAGACAAGGGTGGAGAGACATAAATCTCATTTCTTTGCACACAGTTCTCGCCGCAGCCTTGATACTTAGGCAATAATCAACCATTTTTCTTCAGTCATAAAACCTACCACCACAAATAATTAAAACTAAACTGCCTAGCCAAGATTGAATTTGAAGATGAGGAATGGAAAGACGGAAATAACTTGCTGTCCAATAGCGTTGCCAACATGTATATAGGAGTTATAGCTGATGACAAACTAAGTATGTCTTGGCAACATCATGTTCTGGGGCAAAAGGGCACTCTAGATTCCCTCAGATGAAGCATAGCAAGTGTTTGTACGTAACAAGTATTTGTACTGCTTGGCTATGGGATGTCATATAGTGGTTATAGGGTTGGATTTGGATACTCTGATGTTTGTTGTATTGTGTTATGAAAGACTGGTCCAAGCAAGCATAGACATCACTCAGTTACTTGGATTTCGATGATTTGTAGTATAACATGTGAATTGGGGGGAAATGTATTAAGTAACCTGTTTGGTGCATATGAAACTGCCTTACAAGTGAAACCATTGGTTCCTGTATTGTTAATTTTGACTGGCAGCAATGGCTCTGCATCAAGCAGAATTCTTCTGTAGCCTTTCCTATAGGTCTTTCACATTACACAGTTATAGCACCATGGTTCCATTTTAACTGTCCTGACAACGTCCCATGAAATCCTAGGATTTGTAGTTTGGGGAGACACTACAGCAATCTGGGTGAGAATTCAAAATATCTTTCCCTATACTGCAAAATCCAGGATTCCATAGGATGTTGCCATAGCAGTTGAAGTGGAATCACACCAGTATGATTGTGTAGTGAGAAAAGTCCCACTAGAGAGCCATGTTATTATCTAGTGGTTTCCCATCCAAGCACTAAAGAGGCCTGGTTTTCCTTTGCTTTGCAAAATTAGACATTTTCAGCTACATTTAGGGTGCCATTTTGCTGATTGCTCATCCTTTTGTCAAAGCAATTCATCCCATAAATTGACCTCATTGGATAAAAGACAGAATCCCAAGCTATGCAATAAATTAACAAATGCATCCAAGATAAGGTGGCATTAGGATTGTTTGTGATGATGTGACTGAATTGCTTGTGGGCTTTTGAAGATAAATTCCAGCTATGTTAGGGCATGATTTCTGTTCGGACCATGTTAGGACCATGGCATTGAGGAGGTGGAAGAATAGCCCTTTCCCATTTCTCTTTTCCTCAGTTAAATTCATTGCTTGAACCTATTTGCTCAGTGGGGTGAAGCCAGGCAAAATGAAGGCCCGAGTAGGTGTTTCTAGGGTCTTGCAGCCCTGGAAAATGCTTCAGTGTATCAAGTGTTGATGTCAAACCTTGTGTTCAAATAAATATCTGGAACATTATATTTTTATTTCTGGTAGAGTAGGAAACACACATTCATTGTTTATTATTATTTTACTGTTTACTATATTTGCATCCTACACAAGGCTATTGGGGTGACTCTGTGTCCTGTTTTAGAGAGAACAGCAGAGCACAGGATGTTATGTTTTAACAGGAATTAGTTACTTTACTCATTACTCTGATCATTCAACATGCTATTTACTGTTATTACAGTGCAGTTATTTATTACTAGCAAGTTACAATTACCATCACTGGAGTATCATTGGAAAATGCAGGAAAATACTATCTGGTTCCCCCAAGTGATTAATTCAGAAAATGCAAAAGAGATTGCAAAATGATCCCTTCCAGTTACAGCCCTTGGCTTGGCAGCCAACCATCTGACTCTTCCTTCTTCTCCTTCCATCACACAGACTGAGCCAATACACACAGCCTGTAATGAATAAAAGGCAGACAACCTGTTCTGTTTCTACTGAAAAGTAGTGACTTACAGCCATGGTTGTTACAGGATACACAAAGCTAATTCTGTTCCAGGTTGTTGCTGCAAAAAGTAACCAGTCACCAAAGTAACTAATGTGAGAAAAGATGCCCACTTGAGCTCAGGGGGTCAGCTATTTGCTGAAATGCATCTTATATTTAAAGTATTGTCCAATCCAAGTTTAAAGTTAAATTTTAATGTTTAAAATTAAAGAATCCTAAGATGTGAGCGCATCAGGAAACTTGAGGAGGCCATCCACAACTGGCATCTGCTGTTCCCTTTGTTGCCTAGGTATCCCTTGGACATAGGTTTTCCTACTGGGAGGACAGGCAGAGATAGATTTTACATTTCAATCATTATCGCTGAATGTGTATCTTATATGTACAAATTATTGCATTCTTATTTTCTACACATCTGTGTCTTCATGCTGGGATGATGCATAAATGGCCCCACTAGGGGTTAACCCACTTTATTCTTTCCTTTTAGGTAAATTAGGCTGAGAGATGTTGACTTGGACAAGATCATTCACTTTGGTTCAGAACCTAGTCCAGATGTTTTACAAATTCAATCCCTTTAGCCTCTACAGCAGACTGCTCCTAATTTTAGTGCTGCAGCCATCTATCTTTTTAAAAATATGCGTGATTCTAAATGGAGAAATTTTAAGGTCTACTTTTTTTAAAAAAAAATACAATGTTTGACATTAATGCTCTCACACCTCTGTAAAATGGGTGTTTTGTATCTGCTATTTGGAACAGGAAGCGGAATAAACTGCCAGCTAAGGGTTGTGTTTTGTGATCCCACTTCCCTAAGTGGAAGCGGAGAGAGATTCCAGAGCAGTAATAATACCCAGGGGGTTTGGTTTCCTTTGGATGAGAGATCTCCGGAGATCTATTGTGTCTTTTTAACATTTGCTTTATTTACAAATATACAGGCAGAGCAGAAGTGGAAGCAAACATACATTCCTAATGCAGGTTTAAAAAAATTGTCTGAAGAGCAACTGTAGTTTCCTTCCCTTCCACCATCTCAGCAGTTTCCACTATCTCCAAACAGAAATCCTTACTCTTTGTCAAGTAAAATTTCCAGATGTAAATGAAGTCATGTTTTGGTGTTACAACAGGTAGAAATCATGTGGGCTGCTAGTTTTTTCCTAGACTACAGCTCCCAGCAGTCTTCAACATTGGCTATGCTGGTTAGGGTTGATGGGAAGTAGCTTCAGCCTTACACACTCTTTGCCCTTATGCCTGGTAATTCCCAGTATATTTTTCTGATCCCTTTCCATACTGATATTACATGCTAGCACGGTTACATCTCTGATATTTTTCAATGTGAGTCAAAGGACAAGATGGTGCACACACTCACCATGCCATGTATCAAAGCAAACAGTTTAGTCTTATTTCGACACTGGACTTTATCACATGGGGGAAATCGGAGGAATCAAAAGGCATTATCCAGGGAAAGTCGTACAATCTTGGCTAAGATTATCACATGAGGTTGCGATTAGAAATCCTGTGAATGATTTGTTGCTGGTTATTCTTGGGATAAGTTCTCTCTAATTGCAACGTGTGTGATAATCTTAGCCTTTCTTCCATTGCTGCAATCCTAAGGAAACTCTCTTATCTGAAGATCCTATTTGTACCAGAAGGAAGTTTCCTGGAGGAGGGATTGTTCTGAGCAATGCAGCAGGAAACATTTACATTCCTCCTCTGTGCCTGTTAGGATCCTGTTTTTTATGCTCCCTAAATACACATACCCAGCTGATAAAGCTGCATTTTGCATCTGATTGAGTTTGGCATCATTCTTTCTCTTTTCCACATTTGGATGTTTGACTGGCTCTTTCCTGGGCAGCCCAAATGGTGAAGGCCAAAGGCAATTGGTCAGTTTGAGACAGGGAGGCTCAGCCAGGGGTATAAATATGGGCAAAATGAGGGCACTGCCCTGCAAATTCTGCCCCCTCATGAAATTTTCCTTCAATCTCCGGATTTCTAGTATTGTAAGAGAGCAAGAGATTGGAAGTAATTCACACCTAGAATATTTGCTGTGCTTACATCCCTTGGTAGCTTTGTCTCCTCCTTTTCTTTGGATGCCTAAACTGTGTTTCTAAATGCTCAGCTGAAGTTTCAAGTTACTGAACGCTAGAACTTTGGAGACTGAAGGAATATTTCCTATGTATGGGTATGTATGGGGCAGAATTGTTATGGGGGGTAATGATTTCACACCACACCCATATCTACAACTTTGCATGGTGTAAGCTACATCATCTTCCTAGATTTTGTAATGACCTCTCCAGCTGCTGCCCTCTCTTGGAGACCGAGAACTGTGGACATCTTTTAGGAATGCAGTATCATGGACCCTTGCTATCTCCTGGGGTTTGGTTCCAGGAACCTCCTGAATACCAAAATCCATGGATGCTCAGGTTGCATGAAATACAATGGCATAGTTAAATGGTGTCTCATATAAAATACCAAAATCAAGGTTGGTTTTTTGGAATCTATATCTTTTTTGGAATATTTTCAAGCTAGGGAGGGTTGAATCCATGGATAAAAAGAATCCATGGATATGGAGGCCGCTGGTAATTGAGTATTCCTGCATGGCATGGGATTGGATGAGATAGCCCTTACGGTCCTTTCCAACTCTGTCATTCTAATATTCCGTCTCATTCCCTGTGCTAAAGTAAGATTAAACTACCACTCTATTCTGTACCTGGAGTAGGGAGAGAGTATCATTTTGCTTTCACCTGAGATTCTAAAATGTCTGAGGCCATCCCTGGGTGCATCCCACCTTTCATCTAAACTGAGACCAGAGCATGAACAAAACATTGAGCCCCTCCTCCTGCCCCTCCCGGATCTCTGTGCCAGGGTCCCAGTCTGGAGCAGGTCTCTTCTGTTAACTTTTGAGTAAAGAGGAGGAAGGCATAGTTGCAAGCAATGGCTAGAATTCTATTGATGCTGCACACTAGCTGCTGCACTTTTGCTAGAGTGACACATCAGTGGTGGAAGAAGGAGACTTCTGTTTTCCTCCTGGTCTCACCAGCTATACTGCAGTACAGAATCACAGAATCTTAGAGTTGGAAAGTACTGCAGGAGCGATTTAGCTCAACCCTTCGCCATGCAGACATACACTACTAAAGCACTTCTGAAAGATGTTCCTCAAACCTTTGTTTAGAGCCCTCCAAAGGAGAGTCCCCTAGTCTCCAAGGCAATCTATTCTATTGTCAAACAGTTCTTAGAGTAAAGATGCTTTCCCAAATGTTTATGGGTTTTCAGTTTGTTTGTTTTTGTTTTTTGCAATTCAGATCCATTGGTTTGCATTCTATAGTCTTTGAAGAAGCAGAAAACAAGCTCACTCCATCTTCCACATGACATCACTTCAGGTATTTAAAGATGGTTATCATGCAGACTCTCAGATCTCTTCCTCAAGCTAAACATACCCCACACTTCCTAAGCCAATTTCTCATAGGTTTTAGTTTCAAGACCTTTAACAACTTGGTTGTCCTCATTTGGATGCATTCCAGCTTGTCAATATCCTTCTTCATACTGAGGTGCCCAAAACTGGGCACAGTATTCTAGGTGACGTCTGACAATATTTATTAGGAAGTAGTTACAGAGATATGGTGCACTATCAGCCTTTAAAATAACATGCAGTGTGACCCTAACATTTTTTTTTCTCTTTAAAACCCCAGCCTTTCATCAGGTCCTTTTTATGCAAAACTACAATTGTAGTAGACTCATTCATAGTAAGCAAAATAGAGTCAACATTGCACACTACATAATTATAGCAGTTCCATACCACTTTAACTTTCATGTTTCCATCTAATGGCATCCTGGGATTTGAAGCTTGGTGTGAGACTGAAATCTCCCACTAAACAGTTCAGGGAAGTGCAGCCCATTTTTGTTACTGTTGTTGCGTGCCTTCAAGTAATTTCTTACTTATGGTGACCCTAGACAAAGATATTTGCCAAGCTACAAATACCAGCATTTCATAAAATGGAGCTGGTTTGTTAAAGTGGTATAAGGGTGCTATAGCTCTGTAGTGTAGATACACCCTTTGGTTACCACATTGAGGAATTCCCTTATTAATGGTGATTGTATTCATCCCACTATAAAGGCCCAATTCCTAGTTCCAACTATAGTTGAAACATTGAATCAATGAAGTTTAGATAATGTTGGCTTATTATTCAGCAGTTGATTCAATGCGTGTACTCTAACTGGGCTAGTAATTGGATTGAGGCCACAATTTAGTGTAGCTTGCTAAGTAGTTCATCTGGAGTGCATGGAGAGTTTTCCCATCTGTGCTGGAAGCACAGATATGGAAACTGTCTACATTGGACATTTTTTTTAAAAAAGTGCTTTGTTTTTGTTGTTGTTGTGCACTTTCAAGTCATTTCTGACTTATGGAAACCCTAAGGCGAACCTATCACGGGATCTTCTTGGCACAATTTGTTCAGAGGGGGTTTGCCCTTGCCTCTGAGGCTGAGTGTAACCATTTGTAAATAGCTTTTCCAAGAAATGCTCAGATTAAGGAAAGTACAAGAATCATAACATTTTTAAAACTTAAAAAAATAGGAGTAATACAATTTAAAACATTGCAACCAATGTTTTTGCACTGTATGGAAAGGCCTGGAAGAAAAAAGGCAGTCACCACCAGAAAGATAAAATAACACATAGACCAGCCCCTTAGTTGTACCATTAACATATGGTACCATTAACATATAGTGCTGCACATTCAGACCCATCTGGGCTGTACACAGCAGATGAATAATTGTTGTATGTTTGTTGTGTTGGTACAGAAAAGTGTGTGTCTTGGAGGCTGCCAGTGCATTTCTAAACAAGTAAGCCCCATTGAGTTCAATGCACTTTACCCCCCGGAAACAAGTACAAGATCATAGCCTAAAAGACTTATTTCAGCAATCAGTAAGAAATACTGTAAGGGTAAGGTACACTACCCTAAACTACAAAATGTCAACACCAATATGCATGATTAATCTGGCATGATAAAACTAGAGATGTTACATGCCAACATGGAGATGTGTAGGTACAAGAGAGCTATGTGGAGCATGCTGCAATTCACACCAACCAGCTAAATTAAGGCCTGTTACAGACAGGCCAAAATAAAGCTGCTTCGAGTCACTTTGGAGGTATGGTATTTCAATGATGCATGAGTCCTAAGGGTCCAAAAGCCACACCAAAGCTGCACTCCAGTCCTTAGGACAGGAGCGTGGCTTTGGTGTGGCTTTTGGACTCTTAGGACGCATACATCATTGAAATACCATACCTCCAAAGTGACTCGAAGCAGCTTTATTTTGGCCTGTCTGTAACAGGCCTAAGAGTATTTAGATTTAGAAGATTGGAAGATTAAAGCTACATAGTCAGTAGAATCACATACCTTCTACTGAACTGTACCACTCCAGAACGTAGAACAGAGATGGGGACCCTTTGGACCTCCAGATGTTTTGGACTTCAAATCCCAGAAGCCCCAGCCAGCATGGCCAAGGATAGTCAAAGACTTTGAGAATTATATTGTAGTCCAAAATTTTCTCATGGGAGATGGATTCCCTTTACTCTAAGGATAGAAGAGCTATGGGCCTCCAGATGTTATTTGAACGTGGTTTCCAGCATCCCTCACATTAGCTATGCTATCTAGGAGCTGATAGGATTGGCAGTCCATGAGGGGTGGTGCTTTTCAATTTCCATACAATATATTTAATATTCCTTCCAATTCCCACTCACCCATGCAAATGTTTCTCAGCTTTATGGTGCTATGTAGAAATAATAGATTTAAAATTAATTCTAACTATACTGGCATCAGCATGGATTTGTTCTGAGTTTTTGAAAAACTCTATTCCATAAATTCCTTAAAGGCTCTTTAAAAAAGGTGTGGGTTGAAGATATTACTTTAGTAACAAAATTAACAATTTTGTCTATTTAGATGTTATTTTAAAGAGCAACCCTTATCCTAGGATTCAACAGCTAGGAAGGGCTAGAGGTTGGGAGACATATCTTCCTACTGGGGTAAAGGGGTCCTGCTGGTGCAGGAGGAGCATTCTCCCTTAAGGCCATATTTATAACTGTGGAATGTGCTCAGATCCAAGGACCCTTCTTTCTCTGAAAAGGCTCTGGACCAAGCTTCGAAACATTACTATTTTGGGACTATAATTCCCAAATTCCCTCAGCAAGTATGCCTGTGGCTGGTGAATTCTGGCAGTCACACCATCAAAAAAGTTTGTGCACTACAACAGCCACAGGATCAGATCTCCTAAACCATATGTAGTTAACCCTCCCTCACCTTGAAATCAATTGGGGAAAATGTAATGACCAGCATCACAAGGGGAAAAAAATCTTCCCTCAACTCACCCTCTTGCTGGAGTCAGCCAGATTCTTGGAGGAGGAGGAAGATTTAAGATACAATTTGAACTTCTGCCCATCTTTGCATTATAAATTATTGAGTGTTTCTTTTCCTTTTGTTCCATTTCCATCTGTTGTTTGTTCTTTTTATTGTTCAAATGTTTCTTTCCACTAAGGCTTTGTTGCTACTATATTGTGACATATGGGGGGGGGGCCTTGTAACATATCATATTGTTTGCAATGTTTCCTGTAATATTAGAATTATATATATATATATATATATTTTAAAAACTGCATTTAATACTCTACTTCAGAGGGAAGGACTTTAGTTGAGATTTTTGCCTCTTTTTAACATGAGGATCGTTTTCTTATATGGGACAACATTCACACAAGTGATTTCTAGCACTTGCAGTCTCAGAGGGAAGTAGTCTAGCAAGAGCTGCAGCACCCCATGACTCTATTAATCTGGCAATGATGCCAGTCTTCTAGAGAACACAGGAACTGATTAATGGGAAGACACTGCCACTGGAACAGATACTTCAGAGCCCTTTTTTAAACCTTGCGTGTCTGATATTATGCCATGAAGAGAACTGCTTGACCAAAAAGTGGGCAGAGTGTGACCCTGGAGCTGCATTTGACCCACAAGGCTGGGTTTTGTGGCCCTTGGTACCACCACATTTGCCAAACCACCTCTCCAAAAAGATAAACAGCCTCTCCTAGAAGTCTCCTGGAACAGGAGTTCATCTTTTAAATAGGTTGTATTGTTGTCGTCTCCCAGCATTGTTTAATATCAAAAATACATTTTTTTTTCAAAACCAAAAGTGAATATCTGCACACCTCTGGAGGGTTTTTTTTGGGGGGGGTGGGGTGCTATTTTTGGCAATCTGTGTAGCCTCTGGACTATCCCTAGGATAGAAAATTGGTTCCCAGATTTGGCATATTTGGCCTGAAATAGAGATAGTTCCACTGGCCAATAGCAGCCATTTCATTTTGGAAAGCAAGGGATTTGTGTCCAATGTTACTGCCTCTCACGTTCATGTAACTAGAATGATTAAATATTCTTAAATGCTGCTTACTGGAGAAAAGCTGGCTTGTTTCAGGTTATACTGTGGATGGTGAACTCTATGGTTTGGGCCATAAAGAGGGCACATACATAAAGTATGTATGTGCACTCCAAGTACTTTAATTTTAAGGCTGGCATGAAACTACAGCTGTCCCAAAAGTTGTTCCTTATTGGGGCTCCATGTACTCTGCTCTTAGAGAGAAAGGAGAATGCAAATTTCAGTACTGGGTAGAGCTAACGACCACCTTTTATATAAAGTAAACAAATTAAGCCATTTCTGCATATGCTTTTCTTATTTTATTTAATGCTGCAGGTTATGGGGAAGGACAAAGTGCTAACAGCCCAACCATAAAACTCTTGCTTACCTCCCCAACCTAGTTTCTGAAATATCAGCTGTCACTGTTCTCACAATTTCAAACCCATCATCACAACCTGAAACTCTAGAAATTTACTGTTCTTTTTAAAAACTGTACACCCAAAACTGAACCGAACAACATTCCTCCAAATAAATTCCCCACTGGTTGCAGTGGGGCAGACTATTATGCAGATTATACACTAGGAATTTGTTTTTTCTTACTGATTTTCTTTTAATGAAAACAATAATTCTGAAATCTGTTCATACTAACCAAGTTTTAGGATCTGTATTTCCCTACTGATGCATTCACTCCCATTCTTTCCTCTGTATTTTGTGTATTTTGCATTCTGTGCATTTTGGTTGTTCCAATAAAGGTATCACTGTTTTGTGGATTTTGGATATTATTTTTCTTTGCTATATGGCCGAAACGGGTACCCCTGGATAGGTTTCCTCTCTCTGTAAATCTTGCATCCTAATCCAGAGATGTGGAACCCAAAGCAGGTTATGTTTGCTCTTTTGCTCTGGAAGGTACACTATTTACATGTTCAAAATCACTCTTATGGCTTCACATGCTCCAGGGCTGAGCAATGCCCAGCACTGAAAATAAGCTCCAAGTCTGAATTCAAGTGAGACTGTTTCTTCCCACCATCATGGAAGTGTTCAAGCAATGTTTAGCCTATTTGGTTTTCTTTGCATGGAGCCCCACAAAAGGGTGAGGCAGAACATATCTGTCACCTATTCCTCTTTTTTGTTTCCCTTTAGCAAAAACTCTTAAAGAAGAAGCAATTCTGCTGTGGCTTGTACTGAAAGCAAAAGCAGATTTACCTGGGGAAACACTCATTCAGTCCATCAGATTACTTAAAGCTTATAGATTTTTGTTGTGCGGAGGTTTCATTATCAGTGGTCACTGAAAAGGAATGTAAGCTACAGAGTCTGCATAGGTACCAAATTAAACACCAGTTGGGGGCTGGATAGGCCACACCATGTTTGGATTAATGCAGTTAAAGTTTGTATGGAGGGTTGCTGATGTTACTGCAGTTAAAATTCCCCCCTCGGGGAAAAAAAATAAGTATCATGGTAACATCCCCATTTGCATTCCATCTGCTCATCAAACAGCACCATTTGTTTCCTTGGCACTTCATCAAGGAAAGCTTCAGTGTCCACTTCACTTTAACGGAGTCACTCTTGCACTGCATCTGCAGGTTGGTGGCAATCCAGCTCTCCCTTCATCTCCACACTTCCTGGCAACTTGACCCCAGTTTTCCGATCCACACACCAACATTTCCCTCGTTGCCCATCCAATGCTGGGTGACACTGAAGAAGAAAAACAGATGGACAACTCATTACCAGGATAGCAAATCTGCTTCTTCCCCAGTATCTACTGGAGGCGAAATGAGTTTGAGCAAAGACTATCTCAAGCTAGCTCGCAAAATGTCAAATAGCTGCTGAAATAAATCTGTTAGTCTTAAAGGTGCCATGAAACTTCATTCTTCCTCCACTTCATTTTCTTCTTTCTTTACTTATTTCTTTGTTATGGCAGCTATTTTATTATAACAAAATATTAAATATGGCATTAATAGCTTAGGGCAGTAGTTTAACCTTCATACACCAAAACTACAATATATTCATTGTAGTCACCCAGAGTCATGTTCTTTTGCAGAATGCATATACTGTACAACTAAAACATTCCTCACCAATGGTTCTGCAACCAGGGCTCGTGGGAGTTGTCATCCAAGAACATCAAGAGAGCTACATGTTGTTCACCCACATCTACAGTGTTGGCATTCTAATGCATTGTTACCTGAAAAGGTGTAAATAGTATCCCCATGTTTCTGCTATTTGGCATTTGTAGTTTTAAAACTCCAATAAATCGCTGGGGGGAAATTGTACTTTCTTTCAACTGATTAGGAGCATCTATCTTGTCTATATTAAGCTTCAGTTTGTTTCCTGATATCCAGTTCATTACTGACTATGCATGAAAAGAAAATTCAAACACTGAAGGGGAAGGGATGAGATGGTTTTCTCAAGTGTCTGATCCTCCATCCCCTTACTCATTTTTCTCCCAGTCCTCAAACAGACCCAAGGACAGCATCATCACCTAATTGTGTATTGTGCTTTGATTGTGTACTGCTTAGGGTTGCCATATGTCAGTCCCTCATATCTGGGCATCAAGTCTGCATATGATGCAAATTATTGTAATTATATATGCAGGCCCATAGCTAGGCCTTTAGGGACCCTGGAGCAGAAAGTAGGGTGCACGCCCTCAAGTCCTACCGCACGCTGTGGTGCCATCTTGGCATACTGCCATTTGGGGGGCCCTTTGGCTAAAGGCCCCAGGGCAGTGCTCCAGGTGCCCCAGCCTAGTTACAGGCCTGTATGTATGTTATTTATTTGCATTCTGATAATGCAGATTGAACACCTTACTGCACTTTTTCTACCGTTATGTTTCAATGTCAGCACCAGTAAAAGGTAAGATCTCTTTTTCTTCTCCTGCCCTCAGCTAGTGTGAAGAGAGGGAGGCTTCCAAGCAGCCCCCAAGAGTAAAAAGGGACTCTCTTTACTCTCTCAAAGCTGTTTGGAAGCAAAGTTCCACCATGCTTCCAAGCCCTAGGATCAAGCCTCTGACACAACCATCACACAACACAAGACCATCTCTGGTCATCTCCTTTCCCTCCTTCTGGACCTGTCAGGGGAAGAGGGGAGGGAATGGAAGAGTAAGGTGGCAATGCTACACCTGTGCAGTAACAAACACAACTTGAAGGATGGGATGAAGCGCCTGTCAGTGCCAGTCTTCTTACTTGATTTCCTGCTACATCACCACTGCCACATTTTAACCTACCCATTGGCATGTGAAGAAGTAGAAATCTAGGATTTACTGCTTCAACTGGTCCAGCCCACCAGGACCTTTTTTAGTCCCTGATCTGGGAGCACCTGACTGAGGCTCATGCAACACTCCAGCAGCTATGAACAGGTGACCATCCTCTCTTGACTCCCACACCCTACAGAGCTAGGCTGATGGGAGGGGAGGGCTATGGATAGCCAAGCAAGGCTGTCAGCAGCTATTTGATAGCCATTTACAGGCAATCTTCCTTGCTTGGCTTACCCCCCCCCCCCACCTCCTTGCTGTGGGGAAGGCAAGAAAAAGGTGAGTGTGGAGGGGAGACTTTCTCCCTGTAGGATTTCAAAGATGTTCCTGCCTCAAGGAGAAACTTGTTTAAATTACTCATTCTACCCTGCTGAGTGAAGAAAAATACGTGTGTCCTTATTACTGACAACTAGGGCTTTAATGAATCAATGATGAGCAAACAGTGAGCACACTGCTCATAACTGAAGGCCACACATCCTTGCCATAGGGAGACCAGAACTCCAGTGTTACCTGTTTGGGGTGGAAGTTCCCATTGCGATCACAGTTGGGGATGGGGATTAGGTACAGATCCTCATGGGTTCGGGTTTGGGATGCTGCTAACCTATCCAGTGCTCTCTGAAGTTCACTTTGACATGAGCCTTGGACCTGTTGACAAAACAGCAGGAAGAAGTGAAGTTCAAATGTAGTGACAAGAATCAGCATGAAGGCAGTGAGAAGTTCCGAACCCATTCCATCATCCCCATTTGAAAAGAAAGATCAGTCTTTAGCGCTATGGCTTGAGTGACAGACAACAGAACCTCACCCTTGGGGTTTGATTGTTTTTCACCATCATAGCGTAGACATGAGAGAGACCACAAAGCAACAAACAGTTCCTGCTCCCTGTTTAACTTAAAAGTTAAACTGTGCTGCCAATGAAGTGAAAGTAATTGCTTAGATTACATCAGAGGTAGGCAACTGTGCAACATGAATTTTGTGCATTTAGGTTGGCTCTTTAATGGTATCACTGTTTTGTGGATTTTGAATGTTACTGTACCTCCAGACATTGGTGGACCACAACTCCTTTAATCCCTTACCATTTATTATGTTGTGTTGGGCTGTGGGAAGTTTCAGTCCAACAATATTGGTGAGGGCACAGTTGCTTACTCTGGGTTTAGGTGATGATCTTTTTGAAACAAGGCCAACATGGTTTTAAACCAGAGCTTAGGATCCATTGGCTCCCCAGATGTTTTGGACTACAAATCCCATGGTTCCTTACCATTGAGTTACAACATCTGATAGTTGAGCTCTAAAACATCTGGAAGGCGAGAAGTTCCCAACCTCTCTCCTAAATAAATTGTGATCCACAATATTGAGTACAATCTACCAGATGTGTATGGTAAAATACATGACCTAGGTAAGGAAGGAGTAGGCACTTGGAGAGAGGTTGAGGGCCATTCCCCCACTCCATCTATCCTCACTGCTGGATTTTAGCACTCCAGAAATAATGTTAAATCACTTCTGGATGCCGTTTCTGGCCATTTTTCAGACATTGACCTGAATATCTGGTGATAGGGCCCTCTAGGGAGTAAGAGAAGTAAACCACCACATTTATAGCTGGTTTGGGGTGTATTTGGCTAGTTTCATATGAAAACTGCCCAAGAAGCAGTGCAAAAATAAGGTAGGAGAGTTAATGGGGTCAAACTTTAAAGTACCAAATGGCACACTTTGCCCAGCCTGGCCTAGATAAACTTCATCTTTTTAATGCCTTCATAGAATTGGAGGCAAAACAGATTTCTCACAACCTTGGCAGAGCTTGATGTGAATACAATATGGCTGTTGAACTATGTTCTACTTGGCAGGCTACAGTAAACTTTTTGATCTGGTCTAAACCAAACCATGTTGCTATGCTGCAACAAGGAGAAAGCTTGCATCTAACTAAAGTTCTGGTTTCTGGAGCACAGGTTCCAATGCATACTCATTGTCAAATTTCTCCTTCAGTCCCATTCAATGGCATTTACCAGTAGAATACTGCATCTTGGTGGTACAATAACCTTCTGTTTGTGGTAGATATATGCAGTAAAATACTATTCCTGGTTAATGAAACCATTTTCTCTGTATTGTCCAGTCCATTTTACCAATTACTAATATGTTTCTCTGCAATCACTGCATGTTTAAATAGTTACAAATGATCTGGGCAGAGTATTGGAAAGTTTTTTGAAGGAGGAACTATAACATTCAGAATTACTCAGCCAGCACAGCAAATTACCCTGCTGGCTGAGGGCAGCGGCATCCCATACCAGGATGTCACCTGATATGGGAAGGCTTTGGGGGGGGGGGCTTCAGGGTGGCGCCAAAAGGGCTCTCTCCCACCCTGTCCCATGTGGCTTTACTCAGAAGTCAAGCTGTGTTGGGCAGGGACGGGAGGGCACTCACCTGGGTCGTCCCCCTATGTGATATCATCTGGTGTGGTCCACACACACACACCTCCCTAATAATGCTACTGGCTGAGGGATTCTGAGATGTGTAGTCCAAAAGAT